>NW_006784589.1:483971-485154 GCF_000442215.2 Lipotes vexillifer | reverse complement strand
GGAAAGAGGGGCAGAATAATAATGATACAGGTTTTACCTTTTAAAAATTCGAATAAAATTAGCATAATTTCCCTTTTATTAAGCTACAGTAGATAGAAAGCACATTATATACACTGTAGGTGGAGATGTGGGTGGACACATAAGAGGGGTAATGAGGGAGCATTGAAAATACAGCTGAAATAATGAGCATGTAATATGAAGAACAGCAGCAAAGATCAAGCTGGAGGATGGAAGAATGCCTGCTTTGATTATAGACAAAAGGAATGGAGAACAGAAAAAAAGAGGGAACCATTCAGCTGAGCTGAGAAACTGGGGCAGCCTGGACCAATGGAGCTGGATACAGATGGGAAGAGAACAGGGGATACTTCACCATTGACTTGGGTTTAAAAAATGATAACCTTGTGCTTAAAGAGGAGGAAAGCACAATAATATAATTCATTAAAAATTCTAGTTTTATCTATATTAACCCTGATGGAAACAGAAGCTACACAACTTGCTTCCATTTGAACTGGAGCAACCTTGTTAGAATATAGGACATTGGGGCTTCCCTGGTTATGCAGTGGTTAAGAATCCACCTGCCAATGCAGGGAGCACAGGAAGATCCCACATGCCGCAGAGCAACTAAACCCGTGTGCCACAACTACTGAGCCCACGTGCCACAACTACTGAAGCCCACGTGCCTAGAGCCCGTGCTCTGCAACAAGAGAAGCCACCACAATGAGAAGCCCGCGCACCGCAACAAAGAGTAGCCCCCGCTCAAAGCAACTAGAGAAAGCCTGCGCGCAGCAACTAAGACCCAACAGTCAAAAATAAATAAATAAAAATAAATAAATTTATTAAAAAAAAAGAATATAAGACATTGGCTTTGATGGTCATTCTGTCCACCCCACTCAAAGTATGGGCAACACAACCCTTGACACACACCCTCACTGCCCCATTCATTTTGCAAATGAGGAAACAATGGCCCAGCGCAGTCTTGTAGAAGTGATTTTTTTTAACCTTAGAGCTTTGAGAAGCAGACAACCAAACCTCCATGTGTGATTTCTACAGAAAGGGCTCTGCTGCTTGACATATAGCAGAAACTGAATCAAGATATTATTAACAGGGGCTTCCCTGGTGGCGCAGTGCTTGAGAGTCCGCCTGCCGATGCAGGAGACGCGGGTTCGTGCCCCGTTTCGGGAAG
>NW_006784589.1:418447-483635 GCF_000442215.2 Lipotes vexillifer | reverse complement strand
CATGCCGCGGAGCGGCTGGGCCCGTGAGCCATGGCCACTGAGCCTGCGCGTCCGGAGCCTGTGCTCCGCAAATGGGAGAGGCCACGACAGTGAGAGGCCCGCATAACGCAAGAAAAAAAAAAAAAAAAGATATTATTAACAGGATTGAGGTAATTGATCTAGATTTTCAATGGATGTTTACAAACTAGTAGATGAACATGAATTTGGGATTTCTTAGCCTGATCCGTGCCAGGCATAGTATTTAGATGGTACCATTGTTTCAGTTACAAATCTGGGAAGTCCAGGAGTTGTCTGTACAATATTTTTCTCTCTCAAAACCTAGGCTGTTAGATGGCAGAGTCTCAGGTCCAAAATGGATCCTGGGATGTCATCCTTCCAGCCAGCTCTCTCTGCATCTCCCAGGCAGTGGACCCACTCTCTAACCTCTCTCCCTGCTCAGGATCGTCTTCTCACTCTCTTCTAAGACTTTCTCACATCTTATCTACACCTCCTTTATCCCTTCCCATATTCCCTACTCTTTTCTTTTCAACGTGGTTGCCCTTGATGGTTATTGAGAAGAACTTTGATTTCTCAGCAAATATGAAGCCCAAATTTTCATTAATTTAAAAAAGTTGAATCTCCTTTACTCAAGGACAAGAATCATTCTTCTCCAGAAACATAATTAATTGTTTGGTATCCCCGTAGAGATTTTTTCTTCTAGAGAAGAGGGACCTTCTATATATATTAGGATAAACAACTCTAATGCAGCCGAATAAATAAGTAAAAGGTGAAATTTTCCCTTAAAACAAAGTAAATCCTTGCATCCTGCTCAAAGATCTGCTTCTTCCCATGATAGATAATCTGTTATTGGTATCTATCTTAGAACATGCAAATACCAACCTGCAGCATATAGCTTGTCCCCACATCAGCCTCTCTGGAGGAGTCCTGGCTGTGCTTAATAACTCGCCTGAGATTGTGCTGCTCTCAACCACCTTATCTAATGAAGCCCCCCCATTAGTCTTTGTATCAGCACATTATTTGTTCCCTTTATAGCACCTGAAATTATCGTATTTGTCTATTTTCTTGTACTTAAATTTTCCTTGCGCTCCATCAGGGCAGTAACTATATTTCTCATGGTTTTTGTGTCATCCTCAGTGACTGAGTTTCTGGCACATAGTAGGTACTCAATAAATACTTGTTGAGTGTTTGGGTAAGTAACCTAATATGAGCTTGGTAATCTGCGTTCTGCCACTCAAAGGCAGCTCTCTAGAATAACAACTCATCAGAAGCATCAACAGCCACCTGGATTGAGGATGCTGGGCTGAGTCAAGAGGTTGTCTAACCTCCTTTGGGCAGGAAACTTACCCTTACCTCACCTACGGTAGACTGAATCAGTGACACCAGTTCTTCACCTTTCCTATCCTCACCCTTTCTGTGGCCTTTAATTTTAGACTCACTCATGTCTTGCTTTGGCCTACATGGGCAGAAATGATTCTGGGTCAATTCTGAGCCTAGGCCTTAAAAGCCTTTGCACATTTCTGTCAAGAGCTGAGCTGAACTGGAAAGACTTGAGCTTCCAGGTAGTCTATTAAGATAACAAGCCAAAATGAAATAACAGTCAAGCATTTAATCACTTACTGTGGTGATATAAGCAAGAGACTAAACAAGAGAAAGTGGAAGCTGCCCCAATGTTCCATTTCCACCACGCAAGAGTACCAGGTGAAGGTCAGGTGTGTCAGCAGATGGGAGCAATCATCTCACTGATGAGGGAACCCCAAACAAAAGACTCCTGCTGTTTTATGGACCTGGGGGTTTGAGGAAAGAAGAGAAGTTTAAAAGTGGAAAAGTACTGAATACTGAGTCAGAGTGCAGAAAAACATCTTCAAGGTTTCCTGATAAAATATTATCAGTAGGGGTATCTAAGAGAGGCATTGGCTAAAGGCTTCCAATAAGGAAGCCTCTGAATGGAGGTGCCTTGGCCAGCAATGCAGTAATGCATAAGAGGATGGCTGGCCTTGGGGCTTGGGTCCTTGACTGCAACTCCCTTTAGAGACTACAATTCACTGTGCTCCAAATCTGGTGCGGGGAGAGTAGCTTTCCCTAATGAGACCTGCCAGGTAGAGCCCTTGTAATTGCCAGAGGGCTCAGGCCCCAAAGATCACATGTGGATTTTTGGCCAGGAGCCTGACCTCTCAGTTTAGACTTGCCCTCATGGACCATGGTTATTAACATAAGAAGGGCTTCCTCTAGTAACTGCTGCCCCTTTAGCCTGGGCCCCAGAATATATGCATGTGGAGCAGAGTCATCCCTGTTGACCTACAGACTTGTAGTTAAAAGCAGAGTTGCCCTAGCCATGAGAGCATGAAGCAAAACAATCAAGTGGAGCCCAGGCTACCTCAGCAGAACCAACTTAACTGATCCACAGATCCATGACGATAGATGCTGGCTATTTTTTTTAATTATTATTATTTAATTTTTATTTATTTTTGGGGTCTTCATTGCTGTGCATGGGCTTCTCTAGTTGCAGCAAGTGGGGGCTACTCTTCATTGCGGTGCATGGGCTTCTCATTGTGGTGGCTTGTCTTGTTGAAGAGCATGGGCTCTAGGCTTGCAGGCTTCAGTAGTTGCGGCATGCGGGCTCAGTAGTTGTGGTTCACGGGCTTAGTTGCTCCGTGGCATGTGGGATCTTCCCGGACCAGGGATTGAACCCGTGTCCCCTGAATTGGCAGGCAGGTTCATAACCACTGCACCACCAGGGAAGACCCAGATGCTGGCTATTTTAAGCCACCGAGTTTGGAATATTTGTTATACAACATTACTGTGGCATAGCTAATAG
The DNA here is from genome assembly GCF_000442215.2 of Lipotes vexillifer. Classification (NCBI taxonomy): domain Eukaryota; kingdom Metazoa; phylum Chordata; class Mammalia; order Artiodactyla; family Lipotidae; genus Lipotes; species Lipotes vexillifer. Next base: position 480,820 of record NW_006784589.1, on the reverse strand, counting down.
ATATGCTACCCTTTTTCCAGCCACTGTGGAAGTCCTTATTCCAATCAAAAATTACCAAGTATGCAAAGAAACAGAAAAATACCACTCATAGTGAGAAGAATAATCAATCAATCAATCAATCAATCAATCAATCGAAGCCCAGAAATGATATAGATTAGTAGACAAAGACATTTAACTTGTTAACATATATTCAAGAAGCTAGAAGACAAGTTGAACATGTTGAGAATGGAAAATAAAACCAAGATATAAATTGAACTTCTAGAGATAAAAAGAGCCCTAAAGGATATAGCTTTGTGGAACAGAAGATGCTAAAGTTGTCTATTACTATGGATAGGGTAAGGATGGGCGATAAGGAACGTTAAAGTTGGAGAGATGCACAGGGGCCAAACCCTGTAGTGTCTTAGGATAAAGACAAGAGGCTTTTAAACTGTAAAGAACAGTTGGTTGAATGAGTAGATAGTGATGCCATTAATTAAGCTTTAGCAGTATAGGAGAAGAAGCAGATTTTTAAAAATTTATTGATGTGAAACTGATATAACAAATTTAACCATTTAAAAGTGAACAATGCAGTGACTTTTAGTACATTCACAGTGCTGTACAACCACCACCTCTATCTAGCTCTAAAACATTTCCATCACTCCAAAATAAAATCCTGTTCCCAGTAAGCAGTTTCTCTCCATTCCCTCCTCCGCCAGCCCCTGGAAACCAACAATTTGTCCTCTGTCTCTATGGATTTGCCTGTTCTGGATATTTCATATAAATGGAATCATACAATACATGAACTTTTATGTCTGGCTTTTTTCACTTAACATAATACTTTTGAGATTCATCCACACTGTAGGATGTATCAGTATTTCATTCCTTTTAATGGCTGAGTAATATTCCATTGCACGTATATATGACAATTTGTTTATTCATTCATCCAGTAATGGACATCTGTTTTCACCCTTTGACTATTGTGAATCGTGATGTTATGAACTTGTGTGTACATGTATTTGAGTACCTGTTTTCAGTTTTTTGAGTATACACCTAAGAGAAGAATTGCTGGGTCATTTGCTAATTCTATGTTTAACTTTTTAAGGAACTGACAAAATATTTTACATAGTAACTGTACTATTTCACATTCCCACCAGCAATGTGTGAGGGTTCCAATTTCTCCACATCTTCACCAACACTTATTATTTCCAACTTTTTTTTGTTGTGGTCATCCTAATGGGTATAAAGTGATAACTCATTGTGGTTTTAATGTTCCTAATGGCTAGTGACATTGAGCATTTTTTCATGTGTTTATTGGCAAGTTGTATATCTTCTTTTGAGAAATGTCTATTTAAGTCGTTTCCTCATTTTTTAATTGGGTTGTCTGTCCTATTGTTCTTGAGTTGCAAGAGTTCTTTACATATTCTGAATACTAGACCCTAATCAGATATATGATTTGCACATATTTTCTCCCATTCTGTGGGTTGTCTTTTCACTCTCTTGGTAATATCCTTTGATGCAGAAAAGTTTTCAATTTCGAAGAAGTCCAATTTATTTTTTTTATTTTATTGCTCATGCTTTTGCTATCATATCTAATTATCCACTGTGCAAATCAAAGGTCATAAATACTTACTCCTATATTGTCTTCCAAGAGTTTTATGGTTTTATCTCTTATATTCAGGTCTTTCACATATTTTGAGTTAAGTTTTGTATGGTGTGAGACCAGGGGTCCAACTTAATTCTTTTGCATGTGGATATGCAGTTGTCCCAGTATCATCTGTTAAAGAGACAATTTTTTTCCATTGAATGGTTTTGACACCCTTGTTGAAGATCAGTTGGCCGTAGATGTATGGTTTTATTTCTGGACTCTCAATTCTATTCCATTAATCTATACATATCACACTGTTTTGATTACTATAGCTTTGTAGTTAGGTTTGAAATTGGGAAGTGTGAGTCTTCCAATTTTTTCTTCTTTTTCTAAATTATTTTGGCTATTGGAGCCCCTTGCAATATCATATAAATTTGAGAGTCGGCTTTTTCATTTCTAAAAAAAATATGCCACTAGAATTTTGATAGGGATTGCATAAAGAAGCAGATTTTAAGATAAAGCATGAGTTTGGTTTTGAGCACAATGAGTTTTGGGTACTTGTGGCAAATTCAAGATACTTATCTATAAGGAATCAGGTATATGTTCTAGAGCTTAGGAGAGAGGTAGGAGTGGAGATGCATATTTGGGATATGAGTATGTATGAAGATGATAGATGAAGCCATGGCTATTGATGAGATCTTTTGGGAAGAGTATATAGAGGGAGAAGAAAGGAAAATCCTTGGATTGGCCAATATTAAGAAAGTGTAAGGGAAGAAGAGCCTGTGAAAATAATTTTATAATAGAGGGATAATGGAGAAAGTAAGTGAACAAGAAAAGAGTGTTACAGTAGAAACCAAGAGAGGAGACAGATTTAACACAAGCAGTGTCTCATGTTGCAGAGAATTTATAAGTCTGAAAAGCAGTAAATTGATTCGACAGTCATGAGGCCACTGTTGACCTCAGGCATGTCAGTCTGTGTGGACTGTGGAGGCTGAAACCTGGCTAGGGTATGTTGGTGCATATACAGGAAGAGAGAAAGAGGGGGAAACAGAAGTCTGGAATTTTTAAAAATATCTTGGCTGTTAAATGAAGGAGAAAGATAGAGATAGTGCAAGAGGAGGATACAATGTTATTGGAAGGTTTAGAGGCCACAGTAAAGTACCTCAAAGAGGAGAGAAGTTGAAAATAGAGAAGAAAAAGGAAGTAATGATTGGAATAAGGTCTTGGATATGTAGAAGATAAGGGGGATATGGAAGAAGTTGCCTTGAGCAGGAGGAAGAACAGTTTCCACAGCCTACTCTCCTTATTTAAAATGAATGATCAAACCTGAAGCTAAATGCAGATAAAAATGACTCATAGGTATAGGGGGGGATTATGGAAGTTCAATACCTGATAGCCTTTATATTCTAGATGAAATAGGAGGTAAGTTCATCTGCACTAAAGAGCTGAAGTACTTGAGGATAGTAGAGCATCCATTCAGAGAAATAGGAGGAGAAGCTAGTCAGAAATAAGGTAGCAAATTAATAAGGGGTGCTGAGGGTCTAGGAGAGGTTGGATACCCTAAATATGTGGTAATCTTAATTCATTCAAGGATGTGATGTTCAGCACTAACATTCAGCAGCCCAGATGTGGGAGCAGAAAAAGAAGATGGTAAGATTGATCTAAAGTTGAAAACTGTAAGAAGGATGTGGTAGAAAGACAATGGGCTTGATTTTGAGTGCAGGGGTACAGTGGTTGAGTGCAACAGGGTCAAGGTTGGATAGGTGAGGAAGTGAAGCCAAACAGGGTTAAAGGACTGGGAATAAGATGGCTCTGTGGTCTCTGTGTGTGAGGTTAAAGAACTGAAGTAAGGGAGAGAAAAGACTGGACGGACAGGAGGATAAGATCCAGAATAATACATTAGAATATAAGAGTTCAGAGGTGGAGCTGGATATTAGGGTCTAGGGTATGACAATCAGAGTTGGGTCACTGAGGTAGTGACAGGTGATGACTGCTGGTGTTTAGGATGTTTTAAGAAACAGCCATGAGGCCGGGATGCTGGATGGGTTCACATGGATATAGAAGCTATCCAGCATGAAGACAGCACATGACAAAGAGAAGAAAATAGAAAGTTGGTGTTCAGGCCCTTAATGAACAAAGGGAACAGGTGAAAGTTTCAAAGAGGGATAGGAGGAAGTATATACAGTTGACACAAACCTTAACAAGGGGAGGTTTCTTGTCCCAGGTTGGAGGAGTAATAATCTGTCAGTTTTATTGGGATGTTAGGAGACATAATCAAGCCACAGCTCCTGATATGTGAATGTAGAAGAATCAGGCTTCTCCATAGAAGAAGTTTCAGAAGAGGTGTTTTGCTCTGGGGAGAGCCAGGAGATAGTGCTCTGTTAAGAGGTTGAGAATATAAAGGAGGTTATTTAGAACAGAATAAGGGTCTCTGAGGAAATGTTTGGAGGGAAATCAGCAGTGTGAGAAACATCCAGGTGCAATGAGAATAATGAATAATAATAATAACATTGTCAGGTACCATGCCAAGGGCTTTATGTGTTTATCTTATTTAATAATTACACTAATTCTACAATGTAGGTATTATTTCTCTTTTTCATATGAATAAATTGAGATTGAGGGCACTTAGAAACTTGTCTAAAGTTATGTATCTAAAAAGTCAGGGTCAGCTGTGTCTTCAGAATTTCAGATGGAATGTGGGCAGGGGGTATTTTGTGCCCTCAAAGAAGGAATGAGAGAGTGTGGTGGCAGAGAGATCAGATCTAGGGAGACACCTGTCCTCTTGGTTGGAGGGGCAGAGTCATGGCTTTTTACATATGGCCCTAATTCTTATTATATTTAAACAATCAATCTACATGGGTTTCTGGGGAGAAATATGAAGACAGGTTCGGGTTGGGAAAAACTTTTTATTGGGAAGAAGACTTGGGAATGGCTTATTTAATGTATTCTCTTCTCCACATAATTAATGAGATGCTGGAAATTTCCTTCTGATTCAAACTTTTCCCCAAACCACGACTTCAGTGTAAACAGAGATAATTAATCAAGGATCTGCTATCTGAGCTCTGGGAATGTAGCAATAACAGGATTGTATAGACAAAACGTGATTCTTTCTTTAGTTTTTATGTCTCTTTCCCTCCCGCCACCAGCAGTGCCCCTCCCACGGCCTTCTGCTTTTTAGGTTTGTAAAGCTGTGGTAAAAGCTTCATCAGTACTCACTCAAATCCCTTCAGGTCTTTCTTAGTTTCTATGCACCCCTCTGCTGGGTTTGGTGTGTTTTACCTCTAAAGGTTACAATTCAGACAATTCTGATGACTGCTTTCTTTGCCTGGGACAGCCTTTAGCCAGTGACTAATGGATGTGGCAATATGAAAGCTCAGCCTGCTTACCTCATGCCAAGACAATTTGGAGGCATAATTTACATGGAAGAGTTCCCCTGAGGGTTCAGGCTGAATCTGTCCTCCATGAGATCTTGCCTAAAATTGCACCTTGGTTTGGCTTCTTCCCCTTCTCTGTCCTGCTTCCCTCACTTCTTTCCTAGTTTCTTCTGGGAGCACTTTAAAAATAAATCACACACATGAATCCTTAACTTAGGTCTGCTTCTGGGGAGCACAACTTAAGACAGGGAACCAGATAACTAATAAAGGGAAGTTCATTTAGACAGAAACTTTGAGAATAAATTTGAAAATGGAATTTAACATGTAAACAAAAATACATGAACAACAGCTAAAGTACTAAAATAAAGTATGGGTGAATTACTTCATAACTTAGACATGGAAAAAGCTTTTCTAACTATGACTTAAAATCAAGAAGAAATGAAAAGAAAATATTGATAAATTCTACTACATAAAGCTGAAAATAAAATTTTCTTGAAAAAAGCAACATAAGTAAAAAATGACAAAATGAAATTAAAAATATTTGTGTCTTATATCACAGACAAATGGCTAATCTTCCTGACATATAAAGAGCCATTAAAAATTGAAAGGACAACAAGGATGCACACTCTTGCCACTTCTATTCAACATAGTATTGGAAGTCCTAGCCAGAGCAATGAGGTAAGAAAAAGAAATAAAAGGCATCCAAATCAGAAAGGAAGAAATAAAATTGCCTCTGTTGGTAGATGGCATGATCTTATATACTGAAAACCCTAGAGACTCCATAAAAGCTGTTATACCTAGTAAATGAATTCAGTAAAGTTGGATACAAATCAACATGCAAAAATCAGTTGCATCTTTATACACCAACAATGAACTATCAGAAAAGGAAATTAGGAAACAATCCATCTACAATAGAATCAAAAAGAATAAAGTACTTAGAAATAAACTTAACTAAGGAGATAAAAGACTTGTATATTAGAAACTACAAAATATTGATGAAAGCAATTAAGTCACAAACAAATGAAAAGACATCCCATGTTCACGGCATGGAAGACTTAGTATTGTTAAAATGTCCATACTACCCAAAGTGATCTACAGATTTAATGCAATCCTTATCAAAATTCCAATGGCATTTTTTTTTTTTTTTTTTTTTTTTTTTTTTGTGGTACGCAGGCCTCTCACTGTTGTGGCCTCTCCCGTTGCGGAGCACAGGCTCCGGACGCGCAGGCTCAGCGGCCATGGCTCACGGGCCCAGCCGCTCCACAGCATGCGGGATCTTCCCAGACCAGGGCACGAACCCGTGTCCCCTGCATCAGCAGGCGGACCCTCAACAACTGCGCCACCAAGGAAGCCCCCAATGGCATTTTTTTTTACAGAAATAGAAAAAACTATTTAGAATTCATATGGAACTACAAAAGACCATGAATAGCCAAATCAATCTTGAGAAAGAAGAACAAAGCTGGAGGCATCATGCTTCCTGATTTCAAAATATATTACAAAGCTGTAGTAACCAAAACAGAATGTATGGTACAGGCATAAAGACAGACATATCAACATAAGGAATAGAATAAAGAGCCCAGAAATAAATCCACACATACACAGTCAACTGATCTTTGACAAGGGCACCAAGAATACACAATGGAGAAAGGATAATCTCTTCAACAAATGGTGCTGGGAAAATTGGATAACCACATGAAAAAGAATGAAATTTACCCTTTATCTTACACCATGCACAAAAATCAACTGAAAATGAATTAGAGATTTAAATGTAAGACTCAAAACTATAAAACCTCTAGAAGAAAACATAGGTGGAAAGCTTCATGACATTAGTCTTGGCAACGATTTCATGGGTATGACACCAAAAGCACAGGCAAAATAACTAAATAAATATAATAAACAAGTGAGATTACATCAAACTAAAAACCTTCTTCATAGCAAGGGAAACAATTAACAGAATGAAAAGGCAACATACTGAAAGGGAGAAAATATTTACAAACCATATATCTGATAAGGAGTTAACATCCAAAATACATAAGGAATGTCAACTCAGTTGTAAAAAACAAATAACCCAAGTAAAAAAAATAGGCTAAAGGACTTGAATAGACATTTCCTCAAAGAAGACATGCAAATGGCCAACAGGTATATGAAAAAATGCTCAGCATCACTAATCATCAGGGGAATGTAAATCAAAACCACAATAAGGTATCATCTCGCAACTGTCAGGATGGCTTTTATCAAAAAAACAAAAGACAACAAATGTTGGAAAGTATGTGGAGAAATTAGAACTCTTGCACACTGTTGGTGAGAACGCAAAATAGCACAGCCTCTTTGGAAAATGGTGTGGAGGTTCCTCAAAAAATTGAAAGTAGAACTACCATAAGATCCAGTAATTTCAACAATGGCTCCTTTTCCTCTCTTCCTCCCAGAAGCACAAGGGGATTTTTCTCTGCTATTCACTGCAAGATCCAGCACTCCTATGTTTATTGAAGCATTGTTTATAATAGTCAAGATGTGGACACAAATGTCAATCAACAGATGAATGAGTAAAAAATATGGTCTATACATACAATGGAATACTATTCAGCCTTTAAAAAGAAGGAAATTCTGCAGTATGTGACAACACGATGAACCTTGAGGTTCATTATACCAAACAAAATAAGCCAGGCACAGAAAGACAAATACTACATGATTCCACTTATTTGAGGTATCTAAAATAGTCAATTCATAGAATCAAAGAATGGAATGTTGATTGCCAGGGGCTGGGGAAAGGTTGAAATGAGGAGTTACTAATCAATTGGCATAATATTTCAGTTAAGCAAGATAAATAAGCTCTAAAGATCTGCTGTACATCATACCTAGAGTCAACAATAACATAATGTACACTTCAAAATCTAAGAGGTTAGATCTTATGTAAATGCTCTTACCACAATAAAATAAAAATTGAAGAATAAATATATATATTTTTAAATTGAGAGGGAAAATACCAAAACCCCAATAGAAAATGAGAAAAGTGACAGAGAAATTGCAGGAAAAGAAAGTGAAATGGCCCTTAAACATATGGAAATATGCTTAAAATCACTCAGAATAGAAATACAAATTACTACTGCTCAAACATATTTTGTGTTTATTAAGTTGGCAAAAGTGAAATACTTGACAAAACACCCTGTTCGAGGCTGTGCAGAAACATATGCACTCATTGATAGTGGGAAGTACAAAATGGCAAAGCCCTTTCGTGGGGAATTTGGCAATATCTGATGAAATTAAATATGTACATACTCTTTTACTAAGCAGTACTGAAGATATACCTCTGCAACACTAAATGATGTATACGTGTGTATTAGTCATGTATTATTTGTAACAACAAAAGGTTGAAAACAATGTATGTCTGTTAATATGGACTGATTGAATAAACTAGCCACATAATGGAGTACTATACAGTGATAAAGGAAGAATTTAGGACAAACTCTATGAGTTGATATGGAGTAATTTGTAAGATGTATCAAGTAAAAAAAATCAAGGTATAGAACAGTCTATACGGTCTGTGACATTTTGTGTATGAAGGAAGGGAGAAATAACCCCCCCCCACATGCACATATATAAAACACTGTGTGTGTGTGTGTGTGTGTGTGTATACAAACATTATTTACATTGTATATATAGTATACATATATAACAATATACAAGATATACACAAAATAATATGTAACTATATATATGTTTATATTTGCAATAAAACCACAGGATGGACAATCAGAAACTAATAAAAATTGCTACTATGGATATATAAATAAATGGGAGGAGGGTAGCAAGATGGAATGGATACTTCTCTGAGGATACCATTCTGTGTAGTTCTCACTTTTGCAATATATTAATATTTTACATATTCAAAAATAAAATTACATCAAAAAAGTAGAGAAAGAAAACCCTAATATTGACTATAAGAAACAGATGAATTTTGCTGTAAGTCAACTTGATAATATAACCACACAGAGAAAAAAGAATTACAAATTATTTCAAGGGACTTTTGAACACATTTTTGACGCCAATATTCTATATATTTAGTAGCATATATTCTAAAGATGAAAAGAGCTGCAGAAAAAATGTTTTAAACTTTACTCAGTCAGTTTACTGTTAATACTATCAGTTTCATTCGAATATAGTTTAGAATGAAGTAATTTGGCAATTTGATCATGAATGAGAAAATTGCCTTATTTTATTGTAACAAGAAATTTTTTTTAATGTATAAGCCCATAGTGATATTCAAAGAGAGGGAGGGAGGGAGGGACACACACACACACACACACACAGAGAAAGAGAGAGAGAGAGGGAGGGAGGGAGGAAGGGAAGAAAGCTCTTCTATGCAGAAGAATATCAGCTAATAAAGTGCAGAAGAAATGACATAATTAAAAAGTCCACATTTTACATGTTCTCCAGTAATAATTGATTCAGGCAAAGATCATCAATAGATGCTAAAACGTCATTAAGTGAAAATTTGCTAGGGAATAGGATATCCTCACAATGCCAAAGTATCCCCTACAGATTTCTTACTAATTGCAAAAAGAAAAATGTGATTTTTCCAATGGAAAGACCCCGTAGCAAACCACCTTAACTAAGTGATCAAACTTTGCGAAACTAGTAGAGGGCCAACCTGACATTATCTGCCCCATTATGTGATGCAATATGAAGTACACAGAATTATCTATGAATGCTTATGAAGTATTCTTTCCAATTCTGTTGAAGTTGATTCTAATCAACCCTTAACCTAACTTACAGTCTACAAGGAAAACAGTGGAAAGAGGAACAAATTAAATGAGCTCAAGAGGAAATGATCAGACAAATCTAAGATGCAGAATAAAACAGTTGTCCTGGACTTTTCAATAAGTCAATATCATGGAATAAGCGCTGGAGAAGGGAGACTGCTCTAATCTAAAAGAAACTAAAGAAATGTTAACAACCATATGTGCAAACCTAGGTTGTTTCTTGGTTCTAAAGCAATAGCTAAATAAGACGTTATTGTGACAGTGGGGTAATCTGAACATTGTATTAGTTGTCTATTACTACCATTTAGTGGCTTAAAACAACAAATATTTATTATCTCACAATTTCTGTGGCCTTAGCTGGGCAGTTCTGGCTCAGTATTTCAGCAGGGGCTGCACTCGTTTGAAGGCTTGACCAGGAGTGGAAGATCTGCTTCCCAGTTTACTCCCATGGCTGTTGGCAGGAAGCCTCAGTTCCTCAACAGGTGAGCCTTTTTATAAGCTGCTTGAGTGTCCCCACAGCATGGGAGCTAACTTGCCCCAGAATGAATGATATAAGAGAGAGTGATCTAAGAAAGAAAATGAGCACAGAAAGACTTAGTGTCTGAAGTTACATACAGTCACTTTTGCTTTATTCTATTCATTAGAAATGAGTCACTAAGTCCAGCCCACATGTATGGGGAGGGTAATTAGACTCTGCCTCTTAAAACAAGCAGGATCAAAGAATTTGTAGATATATTTTTAAAACAACTATAAATATGGGCTGAACACTAAAAGATATGTTAAAATTATTAATTTTCTTAGATGTGATAACTTAGAAGATTGTCATTCTAAGGAGATGTGTGCAGAATTTAGGGTTGAAGTGTCATAATGGCAAAAAAAAGAAAGAGATGAAACAAACATGGTGAAATATTTGCATTTATTGAGTCTGGAGGGAGGGTATATGGATGTTCATTGACTCATTCTCTCAACTCCTTTCTGTGCTTACAGTTTTTACAGTAAAAAATGGGCACTAAGTATGTACAAAGCACTGTGCCTGACATGTGCTAGATGTTGGGAGTGGGAGGCAAGACTGATGGTTCATACAAAAAAGTTAGAGGTAGTGAATGGAAGGAAAAGAGTTGAGGGTATGGGTTGAGAGGTTGGATGCAGGAGGGGAAAAGGGAAGAGTGAAGCAAAGTATGAGGAGGTATGAAGTTATAGAGGGAGTATAGAAGTAGTCATCCTTACTTTTCAAAATTGGGCCCCAATTTTGAATGACCACTTTTTAAAAAAATTTTATTGGAGTATAGTTGATTTACAATGTTGTGTTAGTTTCAGGTATACAGCAAAGTGATTCAGTTATACATATACATGTGTTCATTCATTTTCAGATTCTTTACCCATATAGGCTATTACAGAATACTGAGTAGAATTTCCTGTGCTTATAGTAGGTCCTTTCTGGTTACCTATTTTATATATAGTAGTGTGTGTATGTTAATCCCAAGCTCCTAGTCTTTCCCTCCTCACCGCGTTTCCCCTTTGGTAACCATAAGTTTGTTTTAGAAGTCTGTGATTTTATTTCTGTTTTGTAAATAAGTTCATTTGTATAATTTTTAAAAATTAGATTTCACATATGAGTGATATCATATGATATTTGCCTTTTTCTGTCTGACTTACTTCACTTAGGATAATCCCTAGGTCCATCCATGTTGCTGCAAATGACATTATTTCATTCTTTTTTATGGCTAATATTCCATTGTATATATGGACCACATCTTTATCCATTCCTCTGTCGATGGACATTTAGTTTTCTTCCATGTAATGGCCACTTAAATATCCCAATTTCTTGAAATTTTGATGAGGAACAAACCATTTACATAGTTTCAAAGCATCTCTCCATAAATTACATACTTATTCCAATGGGAAAAATAGTGACTTTACAGTTGACAAACCTGGAGGATACCAGCTTCACCAAATGATGAAAGTTTAACACGACCAAAATTAAGGCAAACATTGTTACATGCTCCCGATATATATGAGATACTAGAAAGGGTACAACGTTATTTAAATAGTATTGCTGTTAAAAAGCAGAAACTAACACACCATTGTAAAGCAATTATACTCCAATAAAGCTGTTAAAAATAAATAAATAAATAAATAGCATTGCTGCCCAAAATTCTGACCTGAATCCAATCATGAGGAAAAATCAGACAAACCCAAATTGAGGATCAGTCTACAAAATAACTGGCCTGTGCTCTGTGTGGTGATAAACAACAACAACAACAACAACAACAACAACAACAAATGTTAAGGAGATGTTCCGATTGAAAGAGATGGGAAAGGCATGGCAATCAAATGCAGTGCATGATCCTGAATTGACTACTGGATTAGGAAAAAACAAAATAGCTATAAAGGTCATTATTGAAGCAATTGTGAATTTGAAGTGTGGATTAAATAACAGCATTGTATCAATGTTAAATTTCCTGATTTTGATTGCTGTACTGTGGTTAATTAAGAGAATGTCCTTGATCTTAGGAAATGTACACTAAAGTATTTGGTAAAGGGACTTGATGTTGCCAATTTACCTTCATTTGAGAGTATTTAGTTCAAAAAATTATGCACATGCACACAGAAAGAGGGAAAAAATAAGAGAGCTGAACAAATAATACAGGTGAGCAAAACGTGAACAATTAGTGAATCTGAGTAAAGGATGTAGGAGAGATCGTTACACTATTTTTGCAATTTGAAATTAAAGTAAAAAGTGAGCAAAAAAAAAAGTTACCCCCAAAATCCACCTTTGCAGTATGTGCAACATTTGGGAGCAGACCAGATGGAAGCGCCGCTCTTTGTGCTCAAATACTAACCCTGGTATAGGATTCAGGGTGATTAGAAGACAAAATGGTCCAGTCCCAAATAACCATATTGATCCCTTAATGACACATGGTTCGCAAAATCGAAATGTCTCTAGTTTTTGTCATTAAAAATCACAAGTAAGTTAATTGTGTAAAATGAATGTATGGTGTTTTAGATGCAGAATAATAAATGCTAAGCCTAGGTAAGAAGCTACACCCCAGCTTGGGTTGATTGGTCCCCGGAGCAGAGAGGAGTCTAGTGCATATGCCAGGCTGTGGTGTATACGGTGTCTACACACAGAGAGGTTAGTCCCCAAATGGAGAGGGAGGGAAGGAAGAACGAGTAAGGCAGCCGGCAGGAGCATTCTCCTGAATAAAGGAGGCCATGGGTGCCAGGAAGCTACAGCCCCTCTCACTTGAGTCAGCAGCATCAGGCCTTTGCAGCCACCTCATTAAGAAGAGTCCACTCTACATAAGTGAGTGTTTCCCAGAAACATGGATTATTTCTGTCCCCTTAAAATTCATAATGATTGCCCAGAAAGCCCCAGGTTTCCTGTAATGTCTATTAAAAATTCCAGATAAGTCCAATCCCCACTATTTCCACTAAGAGAAATAAAATAGTAACACTAAATTACGCTGGTTCTTTCTTAGATGATGTACCCAGTGGAGAGAAGGTGTAATATTGGATTGAACATGCAATCTCTCAGGATCATTACTAAAATACCTAATAGTCTCTTAAAAATTGTAATATATCTCTTTCTCTTAAAACTGAAGTTCAGGAAAACCAGTTCAATGATTTGAATTTGTTCCTTTTTTTTCTTTTTGAAATATTAAAACTAAAAGAGTTTAATAGGAAATGTGAGCTGAGGTTGGCTTTGATTCCTGAACTACTGTTTCTTTAAGCCATACAGCTACATTTATTTCAGTTATCTTATGTTTCATAGGAAGGAAGAAAATTGATATTTATTGACTGTCTACTATGTGCTAGGCATTGCACTATTTCATTTCATCCAGAGTTTAGCTCATTCCAAACTCAGAGGAAAAAAATAAGAAAACAGTAAAGCAATTTTTTTTTAGAAAGGAATAATGTCAGTATCATTGTGTTCCCTGAATACAAATTCTAGACCTATACATTCCAATATATTTTCACACATATTCTGTGGCATCTAAGTATTCATGCTCCCCTTGATTATTTTTGTCAACAAGAATTCCTTACTGTAACGATTTTTTTATTCTTCATTTCCTGACGGTTTCTTTTTCTTATAGACTAGAATACTTAACCATATTATATCGATAAGGCAGATTGTGTCATATTTTCTCCTTTTTATTTAAAGACAATGTAAAAGCATTGCAGAAGATTTGGCAAAATGATGCGGGGGGGAGCATCTAAAAATCTTACAATCCTATGACAATAATGCTTTCCAATTCTGCGTACTGCCTTCCACTCTTTGTTCATAGTTACACGTTTTTACATAGTTGCAATAAAAGCATATGTGCCATTGGGGGGTTTTACTCACCTTCTAAATATCTTACTATGTAGATGTCAAAATTTCAGTATTATAATTCTTAGTGCCAGAGATATTCAATCAAGTGGCCATACCATAATTTCTTTGTGTGCCTCTACAATTAAATAGCTATATTTTTCCCTATTTTTCAACATTAGGCAACTTGTATAAAAAATATCTTTACCTGTAGAGCATTTACCTTCTTTTTGGATTGTTTCCTTAAGACAAAATCCTATGAGATTTGAATACTTTTATGGCAATTGACCTTTCTTGTCAAATTGCTTTCTAAAAGTACTGTAATCAAATGATGACCTTTCCACATCAGGTGTGTGCCAGAACTACCACATTCTCCTCAGCACTCGTTCATTACTTGATTATTTCAATCCTAGTGCTTTGGGGCTCATTTAGTAGATCAAACATCATATCATTTTGTTTCCTATGGTATCTCCTATTCGACTTTTTTTTAACTTAAAGGCTTTATTTTTTTAGAGCAGTTGTATGTTCATGGCAAAATGAAGAGAACATTTTTCCATGTACCCTCTGCCCCCACACATGCATAGCCTCCCCCATTATCAACATCCCTCATAGATTGGTATATTTGTTACAATTGATAAACCTACATTGAGACATCATTATCACCCAGAGTCCATCGTTTACATTAGGGTCCTCTCTTAGTGTTGTACATTCTAAGGGTTTGGACAAATGTATAATGACATCTATCCACCATTAGAAACTACAGAGTAGTTTCACTGCCCTAAAAGTCCTCTGTCCTCTGTCTATTCATCCCCCACCCTTCTCAATCCCTGACAACCACTGATCTTCTTACTGTCTCCATAGCTTTGCCTTTTCCAGAATGTCATATGGTTGCAATCATACTGTATGTAGTCTGTTCAGGTTGGCTTCTTTCACTTACTAATATGCATTTAAGATTCCTATGTGTCTTTTCATGGCTTGATAGCTCATTTCTTTTTAGCACTGAGTAATATCCCATTGCCTGGATGCACCACAGTTTGT
The DNA here is from genome assembly GCF_000442215.2 of Lipotes vexillifer. NCBI lineage: Eukaryota > Metazoa > Chordata > Mammalia > Artiodactyla > Lipotidae > Lipotes > Lipotes vexillifer. Next base: position 465,772 of record NW_006784589.1, on the reverse strand, counting down.
TTACCCATTCACCTGCTGAAGGACATCTTGGTTGCTTCCAAGTTTTGGCAATTATGAATGAAGCTACTATAAACATTAGTGTGCAGGTTTTTGTGTAGACATTTAATTTGATCTTTATCTGCATATCTTCAATTGTAATCAAGGTTAAACATTTCATCTTATGTGTATTTACTAAAGTAGTTAATTTTTGTGTCAATGTTCTGTCTTTTTCCCAACTTCTATTGATATCTTCATGTTTTGTGTTTTGGCCAATTTCCACTTTTTTGTTTTAAAGCTGATATCCCTGAAAATTATTACCTGAAACATTCTCCTCGGTATGTGGCTTGCTGTTTAATTTTGTTTGTCAAAATGATGCTCTTGATGCTTATATGGTTGAATCTATGTTTTCTTTTGTGCTTTCTCCTAATGCTTTAAAGTTTTTAAAGTTATCTCTACTCCAGATACCTAAAAATATTCAACTTTATGTCTTAACTTGTTAATATATTTATAATTTATTTTGGTGAATTCTGTGAAATTCTTCTAAGTTATTCTTTTTCTGAATTGCCATATTATCATATTATCTGAACTGCAATATTTTGAATGCTTCCTTTTTGTTATCTGCTATCTTATCTATTTCTGGATTTTCCATTCTGTTCCATTGATCAGTATCTGATCTTCCTCTACTACCACATTATTTACATTACTGTTGCTTATAAATAGGCATTTTTATTGTGTTTGTAATAGGGTCTGTATTAGTCAGCTTGGGCTGCTATGACAAAATGTGACAGACTGGGTGGTTTAAACAACAGTCACTTATTTCTCTTGGTTCTGGAGGCTGAGAGGGCTAAGATTAAACTCAGTTCCCAATGAGGTTCTCTTCCTGACTTGCAGATGGCTGCCATCTTGCTGTGTCTTCACATGGCTGAGAGAGTCTGAGCTCTCTGGTGTCTCTTCTTATAAGGACACTAATCCTATCAGATCAGAGCCTAACCCTTGTGAACTCATTTAACCTTAATTCCTTCCTTATTCTAAATACAGTCGTATTGGGGGTTAACGAACAGCAACACATGAATTTGTGGGGGACACAATTCATCCATAGCAGGATCACATTTTCCAATAAGCATCCAATCTAATTATGTTCCTGACCTTATAATTCCTGACCCCTGTATATCGTAGCAGCCAGCCATGACCCCAACAGCTACTTCTGATCATCATCCTAGATCCTCATCCTTAGGCCCCATGTTACTGCTCTAACTCCTTGCACTATACCACAACTCCCATGATTTGATTTTGAATCCCTGCAGCCCTGAATGGTTCTACCTCTCTAATCCATTCTTCTTTAGGCCCCCTTTGGCCTCAAGTGGAAATCTTCAGTGAATTGTCATCAGGTCAGCCCCCGGCTCCCTACGTATGTAGTTTCTTCTCAAAGGATGAGGCACAAAATTGGTTTCACAATTCACTTTCCAACTGCACATTGACTCATAATACAGGGCTCTGTGACACTACCTCTACTAACTGTGGTTTAGGTCAACATAACAGGTTTGTATTTCAGGCTTCTTAAACTAGAACTTTAGGATAGGACTTCCCGTGTGTAATGAGTTGCTAAAATCAATACTATTTGCATGTAATATTCTTTTGCCACGTGTTTCTAATATTGTCCTCTTACTCTAGATGTTGTTCTCACTGTTATGCTTCCATCTGGTTGGGCAGGCATGGGTGGCCTGCTAACTGAGCATGTCATCATGGTGACAAAGACCTTTTCCTTAAGCTTCAGACTCTTCCTCAAAGCACTAGGGAAAAGCTGAATCCTAATTTGGAATGAAGGACTTCATTCAAAAATTCATTCACTCCCAGAAAATGTAATTTGGCCTTTTGTTTTCCATTATAAGGAATTTCTTAAAATAAAATAGTAGTTGAGACTCTAAATATTTGGCCGGGGACTGTCTTTGTCCTCAGCACTTAATGCAGTACCTGGTACATAATAGATGCTCAATAAATATTTATGGACTGCAAGGAAGAAGAGGTAAATTTAAACCTGGAAGCTGAGATCAGCTTTTAATTTTATATTCTGGGGTAATTTGTTGGCTTTATGAATGTATGACTCCTTCAACTTCGGTATGCCAAGATGCTGCTCACAGGGACAAAATTCTGAGTCCCAGGACCATTCCTCCGGTGATTTGGCCAGAAGTGTGCTTCACAGCAGATGGGTATACTAGAGCTCTCTGCCTAAAACCTATAAGAAGGTAGGAGGATTTTATTCATTCTTCCATTCTACAGGTATTTAATGTGGTTCCAAAGATAAGAAGAAGCAATGTGCCGGCAAAAGACAAGAACAGAGACTGTAGGTGTTCAAAGAAAGCTAACACTGAAATTGATGTTGAGCCTGCATTTTTTTTTTTTTTTTTTTTTTGGTTTCCGGGGCCTCTTAGTGAAATTCACATAACTTAAAATTAAGCATTTAGAAGGGAACAATTCAGTGGCATTTACTACATTACTATGCTGTGCAACCATCACGGGATCCTCCCAGACCGGGTCACGACCCCCCGTCTCCTGCATCGGCAGGCGGACTCCCAACCACTGCGCCACCAGGGAAGCCCGAGCCTGTATTTTTAAAGGTAGAATGACCTTAGAAATCATGAAACCAGTGATGATTGGTGATAAGATATTCACTCTTGTCTCCTAACCCCCAAAATTGGATCTTAAGAAAGTCATAGGATTAGTATTTCCACCACTTTTCTTTTTTTTTCCCCACTACTTTTCTTTAAAAACAGCATCATATCATTCTGATACATCAGGTAGAAATTGTAATTTATGGAGTGGGGATTCAGGAGTGAATTAAATGTTAATTCTCATCAGATTCCTACTGTGCCAACTTTCTATTTTACAAGTCTCTCTTATCTGGAACAGCATCATTCAACCTCACTGCTTCCCATTTTAAAATTAATCATTTGCTCTGTGCCTGTACTTTGTAATTTCTCTTGTCCTCTGTTATTAAGTCTGTGGTGTGAGGGACAGTCTACCTGAAAAGTATTAAGAAAAAAGTTTTATGGCCAGAGCAGCACACTCTTGGTAGCAAAGCGACTTGTGCCACCTACCCAACAGACTGTAGAACATTCTCAGCATTTTGTTCGGGACTCTTAAGAGTGTGGTCCTAAGGACTTGGAAGGATCCTTACTCTTAGAGGATAGAGAGCCCTGAAAAGGAAGAAATTCAGAAATTCATGGGTATGAAACATGCACCCAGAGATGTGAAGATGCTGCAGTCTAATCATGAGGATTCCAAGGTACCAAATAAAGGAAGTGCACTAGCACAGCACTTCTCAAACTTTAATGTGCATATGAATCACCTGGGGATCATGTTAAATGTAGATTCTAATTCAGTAGATCTGGAGGAAGGCCTGAGATTCTGCATTTCTAACCTGCTCCCAGGTGATGCTCGTGCTGATGATCCATGGACCACGTCCGAGAAGAATCTTAGTAAATATAACACTTAATAAAGGCTCTTTTATGACTTATTTATTTACATCCTCTTTTCCAAGAAAAAAAATCGTTGCCATTTATAAAGCTATGGGCAATAAAACAAGATTAAACAAATAAAATAAAGGAAGAAATTGAGGTTAAGGGGGGGAAAGTAGGAAAGGAAAAGAGCATAAGTCTGGAGGATCAGTTGACATAGGAAATGCAAATCATTGTGACCTGAATAATTGCTAGAGGAGGGAAAGTATTTCTGTGCTTTTTAATAACCAGAACGAACAGAAAAATGATCTGTTACAAGTCTTACAGTGTTTGTGAGATAAAACCTTCCCAGCGCTCAGCAGAAGCAAGTAGCATTGAGCACCAGGATCATCATTTCCTGTGGATAACCATGCAAGAAGCTCAAGGTGAAGCAGTAAGCAATATTCTTCAACATGTTCTGAGAGGAAATAGAATGCTAAACTCTTTGTTTTAATAATGTATGCATCTGTATAGGCCAATGACATAGTGCCAACATGTAGATTTATGACTCTCTGATGCTCTGGCATGTATCAAGGATAAGGTTTAGGATCTCTAGGCTGAAAGGACTGCATGTCCTTCAGTATGGATTCTTTATACAGATGTAAATCTTATATATGTATGCAGCTCAGGAAAATTTCTGTAACAAGATGCATAAGAAGATATGGAATGATTTTGTTCAAAACTGAGGACAAGTCCGCCACTAAGCACAGCCCCTCAAGATTTGCTAAGATGTAGACCAACTGGTCCTTCAGTTATCCACCCTATCACCAATCTCCAGAATATGTATGAGAAGGCTAGATAGTTGCTAGTGTGATCTTTGAAAGGAATTTACAGAGAAGAAGAGAGACGTGACATTTTCCCCTCCTCCTGTGGGGAAGGATAGGGGTTTTCTTTTGCCCAGTCAATTCTGGAGTCTCAAGAAAAGTATTTGGTGAGGGACTGCTTCCTAAACACATGCCTAATGCTGTTTCTCAAATTTTTTAGGCAGTGGGGTGCTAGTAAATGTTTAACAACCTGCTCTCCAGAAAGGGAGTGAGGGTGGGGGAAGCCCTGATTTGTAGCACTTGCTGATTTCTGTGGTGTAAATATTTCCATCATGGCCAATTTCAAGATACAAGCCTGAAATCACTGATGTGATGTCACAACTGATGTTGTGAAGAGATGTGTACAATCATCTTGCAGCTCCAAACACCACTGATTTTAGGTAAATTCCATGTTCTTACAATAATGGGCTCCAGCCCATGCCTTTTTGTAGACTCCTTCAGCATTAGCTCTGGGCTTGATCATGTGACTTGTTTTCAGTCATGGGGAATCAGCAAGCATGACACAAGCAGAGGTTTAGAAAGTACCTGTGCGGTGTTTGGAGCTTTCCTTCTTGGAATGCTTCACTATGTAAAGAAGGCTGGGATAGTCTGCTGGAGGATGAATGATCACTTGGAGATATGTGGCCCAGCCAACTCCCAACACCAACTGCCAGATATGTGAGTAAGGTTATCTTAGACCAACCAGCCCAGTCAAGCCACTGGCTGACTGCAGCTGTATGCATTACCACAGGCCACAACAGCAGAAAAACCACCCATCTGAGCCCATCCCAAATTGCTCACCCACATAATTTTGAGCAAATAAAGTGTTTTTATTTAATTGAGGTAACATTGTTTTATAACTTTATATAGGTTTCATGTGTACATTATATTTCAACTTCTGTATACGCTGCAGCATCTCACCACCAAAAGCTTAGTTTCCATCTATGAAAGTGGTAGTTGTTTTAATCTACTAAGTTTGCATGCAATAATAGATAACTGATACACCATACATGCCTCCCCTGGAGATTGGGATGCACATGAGTAATTATGCTGGTAGAGTAGCTCATGATGGCATGGCATGGAGAGAAAGGTCAGCACTAGATCAAGCCACACTACCATCTTATAGTGAGCAAGGTCAAGTCCTTATCATGAAGGGGACCTTTGAAAGGACCCTACCCAAAAAGGCTCCTGCTGGGGTGAAAGGGTCCCACAAGAATAGAGATTGCGGGGAGTTCTATGGAAGCAGGAGATGAGGGCGTATTATAAGAGAAGTCTGTCAAAAAGCTTATTACCCATATCTGAAGGAAGGTACAGTGAAGTAACTTCCAGCAATGCACCTCATGAAAGACTTAGGGTTTGGATGCCTACCAAGATAAGAGGGCATTCAACAGTCAAGAGAAACACGAACAACAACAACTCCAAGCTCTCTTTTCTCCATTCCTTCCTTAGAGGAGCCACTGGTCAGTAGAATAAAGAATAAAGTAGAATAAAGCTGTTTCCTGTTTGTATTGTACCAAATCCAGCCAATTCTATAACTTGCAAAACTTACGTTTGCATCTAAAGAACTTTTAAATAATATTTAATGCATAATGAATGACTTATGAACACCCAATAAAAAATAATACTGTCTCATTCATTCATGCATTCATTCATTCAGTATGGATTGAGGGTTACTTTCTGCCAGGCAAATTGTAAGATCTAAAAATTCAGCAATGAATAATATAGAGTTCTTACCTTCATAGAGCTTACATTTTCATGTTGGGGACAGATAAAACAGATAAATACATAAGCAAGTATCAGTGAGAAGTTCTCAGATGAAAATAAACATTTATTTTCTGATACCATTCCAGTGGGTGAAAGAGTATCACCTCATTATTCTGGGTAAGGGTGATAGTCCAGGTTTCCCATTGAACTTTCATTGATCCCTGAGTGGAAGTGGCTCCTTGTTACTCCTTAGTGAGGGCAGGAAGCCAAAATTGCAGATGAGGAGAAGACAGCAGGGGAGCAATGGAAGGCAGAGATGTTACCTTTCATCAGGTCCTAACATTTCTCAAGCAACCAGGGAAGTTCTCAATATGTAGTTACTTAAGACAACTTAAATATTCAACACAAAGAAGGTAGATAATTAATGGTGACTTCATAAAATGGAATACTATCCACCAATGGCCGCAAATGTATGATAGCTATATGCATCAATATGGATGAATCTCAAGAAAGTAATGTGACTAATAAAAAGCAAGTTACAGAAAAAAAAAAACATATACTGTGTTTCTAATCATATAAAGCTTGAAAACAGGCAAAACTAAGCAAAATAATTTTTTAGGGATACCTAAATTGGTGTAAATGAAAGCTATAAAGAACAATAAGGGAATGATTAACAAAATTGAAGACAATAGTTGATTCTAGAAGAAGGAATGGGGTATGACTGGGGAGAGGTGTACAGAAACTTTCAAAAGTATAAGTAATGTTCCAGTTCAGCAATTCGCAAACTTTGATCTCTGTCAAAACCACGTGGGGAATTTGGTTAAAAGAACAAAACAAAACAAAAAAACCTGAGTTCTATCTTATTTCCAGGGGCTTGGGCCTCTATGTTCTCTATTAGGTCTCCAGAGAATTCTGATAGACACTAAGGTTTAAGAACCAAGGTTAACTCTTAAGATAGGTACTGTGTAAACACAAGTTTATTTTGTAATTATCTTTTAAGTATATATGTACATTACATATACTCCTTTATATATATAACACATTCCAGTAAAAATTTTATGTAGTTCCTTTAATGGTCTTGTCTATACTTCCTAGGCATGAAAACTTCCAGCAGCCCAAGCCTCTTGACATGACTGAACAGACCTCAGTATACTTTATATGATAGTCTCCATTCAGAAATCAGATTGTCTAATCTAGTCTGAGTCAAAACTCCAAACTTGATTTAACATTAAACTGTATTTCTCTCCCAGTTTAAGCCTTCTTCTGACAAGAAGTCTGCAGTAGAAAATGTGAGGTGTGGTTGATATGGTTGACTTCTTTTTTTCCCCTTAAATCCCCCTCCACTAACTGATAGGGTCAAATCCACTGCAGTCATCAGTACTATTATGATACGTCTACCTTATTTCACTTTAGTTCTACAGCCCATTCTCCATACAGCAGCCTCAATAATATTTGTTTTAATTTTTTAAATTTAAACTAATTTTCAGCTTATAGAAAAGTTGCAGAAATAGTACAAGAGTATTCCCTTATACCCCTCATTCAAGTTTCCCGAATATTAGTATCTTATATAACCATATTACACTTACTAAACCCAGGAAATTCACTCCAGTACAATACTATTAACTAAATTACATGTTTTATTCTAACTTCAGTAGTTTCCCCACTGTCATTTTTCTCTTCCAGGATCCTATTTCCAGGATCACATTGCATTTAGTCGTTGTTTCTGCTTCATCTCCTCCATCTATAAAAGTTCTTTACTTTTTCCTTAACTTTCATGACCTTGACACTTTTGAAGAGTATTAATCAGTTATTTTGTCAAATGTCTCCTGATTTAGGTTTTTCTGATGTTTTTTAATGATTGGAATGAGGCATTTTGGTATGTCTTTATTTTAGAACTTTCAAAACTCCCCAATACACTAAGAATAAAATCAAACACGTACCCAATTTGGCATCGTCTGACCCTTAAATTTGTTCTTGATTCACCTTAAGTCACTCTGGTCTGGCCACAGTGGTTATTGTAGTTTGAATTCCTCAGGAAGCAGACTCTGAGATGAAGTTGAGTGTGCAAGCTGTTTATTATGGAGCTCCTTTGAGACCAACCCCTATGAAAGGAAAGGAAGAAAGGGGAGTGGGCATGTGGAGAAATTGAGCTGCATGTGACAGACTAGACTGATCCTACATGGAACCCTGGGGCTAGAAATGGTCTTTCGGGGTTGTACCCTTTTGAAATGAGATGGCCAAGCCTTATACTCCCTACATGGATTGATAACTGGATGTAGCCCATCTTGGAAAAGATGTGACCTTAGTGGCATGGCACCTGAAGACACTGACACTGAAAGTTGTTTGCCCTTAGCACTCCCAGTAAGTACTTCAATGAAGGGGGACCTAGGTAGCACATGACAGTGTTCCACCACACTGTCTTCCAGTTTAAGGTCTTTTTCCCTTCAGAAATTTTTATGTACTTGTCCTTCCAGCTGTTGTGCTTCCCATTGATGATTCCCATAGATGATTCATCCCCATCCTTCAGAAATCAGCTAAAACATCAGTGCCTCAGTGAGGCCTTCCTGGCTTCCTTTTTCCTACTTCATGATTTACGATTACATGTCTGTTTACTAATTTACTATCTCCCAATGAGACTGAGAGCTCCATAAAGGCAGGAAGCACATAAATTTGATTCACCACTGTTTACTACCACTTAACATGGGGCCAAGTCCATAGCAAGTCTTCAACAAATTGTTTAAAAATTAGTGGATAACAAGATGAATGGATGAAATAAAATATAATAAAACTGGGGTTTTTGGACAGAACTTCAGAGTATGGTAAATAGTCACAGACAACCAGGAAATGATCTAGGGTGTGTGGTGTGGTACAATCTCCTTAAGTTAAGGAGTTCAGGGAGTGGAAAACATAGTGAGAGACTCAGAAGTCAAGGAAACTCAAACCTGTTGTTGAAGAGGTGTTTTAGTCTGCTCAGGTTGTCACAATAAAATACCATGGATTGGGCTTCCCTGGTGGTGCAGTGGTTGAGAGTCTGCCTGCCGATGCAGGGGACACAGGTTCGTGCCCTGGTCCAGGAAGATCCCACATGCCACGGAGCAGCTGGGCCCGTGAGCCATGGCTGCTGAGCCTGCGTGTCCGGAGCCTGTGCTCTGCAATGGGAGAGGCCACAACAGTGAGAGGCCCGCGTACCGCAAAAACAACAACAACAACAAAAAACCATGGATTGAGTAGCTTAAACAGCAGAAATTTATTTTCTCACAGTTCTGGAGCCTGGAAATCCAAGATCAAGGTGTCAGCAGGCTCAGGTTCTGGTAAGGGCCTTCTAACTGGCTTGTAGATGGCTGCCTTCTTGCTTGGCTTGCTGGCTCGTCCTCACATTGCAGAGAAAGAAAGAGAACAAACTCTCTGGTGTCTCTTCTTATAAGGGCACTAATCCCATCATGAGGGTCCCACCCTCATGACCCTACCTAATCCTAATTACCTCCCAGTGGCCCTATCCCCAAATACTATCACACTGAGGGGAGGGCCTCAACATATGAATTTTGGGGGACACAATTCAGCCCATAGGAAGATACAGTGCATTTTGTATTAAGTTTCTTTAAAAGACTATTAACTTACCTACTTTTGCATTGTTTGTCTAAAAGACTCAACACATTAGTTTATTATCCATTTCTAAAGCATATAATTAGTGCTCAAGGAATAATATCACCACATATTAAGTTTGAAATACTAAAGATATATTTCTTAGGACAACACATGCTGTTGGTAATTGAATATGAGCATCATACTAACCTTTGAGATTAGCAATTTTTAAAAGTTCATGTGGGACTTCCCTAGTGGTGCAGTGGTTAAGAATCTGCCTGCCAATGCAGGGTACACGGGTTCGAGCCCTGATCCAGAAAGATCCCACTTGCCGCAGAGCAACTGAGCCCATACACCACAACTACTGACCCTGCACTCTAGACCCCGAGAGCCACAACTACTGAGCACGTGTGCCACAACTACTGAAGCCCATACACTTAGAGCCCGTGCTCCGCAACAGGAGAAGCCACCACAATGAGAAGCCCGCACACTGCAACGAAGCGTAGCCCTCACTCGCCACAACTAGAGAAAGCCTGCACGCAGCAATGATAACGCAACCCAACCAAATTTTAATTAATTAATTAAATTAAAAAGTTCATGTGCATTAGAATTTCCAGAGGATCTGGTTAAAATGTAGATTCCTGTGCTCCGTAGCTGGTACTTCTGCCACTTCTGCCACTTCTGCCATAGCTGGTACTTCTGCCATTTTATTTTATTTTATTGGTTTTTGTTATTTATCTATCTATTTACTTATTTATTTATTTTTGGCTGTGTTGGGTCTTCATTGCTGCATGTGAGCTTCCTCTAGTTGCTGTGAGCAGGGTCTATTCTTCCTTGCGGTGCACGGGTTTCTCATTGCAGTGGCTTCTCTTGTTGCAGGGCACAGGATCTAGGCACACAGGCTTCAGTAGTTGTGGCACATGGGCTCAATAGTTGTGACTCATGGGATCTAGAGCACAGGCTCAGCAGTTGTGGCTCATGGGCTTAGCTGCTTCACGGCATGTGGGATCTTCCTGGATCAGGGCTTGAACCTGTGTCCCCTGCATTGGCAGGTGGATTCTTAACCACTGCACCACCAGGGAAGTCCCACTTCTGCCATTTTAAACAGAGCCCCAGGTGATTCTACTACAAATGAGTGAGGATTACATTTTGAGGAATATCTTACTTGTTACATCAGAAATAACTTGGTCCTTCAAAATGAGTTCAACATTCTGCTGCCTCCTTCCTTGGCATGACTGCAAGGGCATTGACAGCATTTACAGATGATTTGGTGGTGTTTATGACTGTGCAACGTTCTTAAGCAACAGAGAAAAAGGAAAGGTATTCCTGATAGCCAGCAGACAACTGCTCCCACTACAAAAACATGTTCACACAGAGAGACAGAGACAGAGGCAGACAGAGACAGAGAAAGGAAGAGAGAATGATGCACCAGAATTTGACTGGGGTTGGGGGAGAGTTGGTAGGCAGCTCTTGGAGAGCCAGGAGATGGGTGAAGCCTAACACAGCACTGTCACTGAGTGAATAAGCATAACGACTTGAAATTTTAAAATCTTATTAAATTAGTACTTTTGGAGCAGCTTTAAGTTCACAGCAAAACTGAAGTGAAGGTACCGAGATTTTCCATATACCCTCTGCCCCCTCCACACATGAATAGCCTCCCCCATTATCAACATCCCCCACCAGAGTGGTAAATTTTTTACCACTGATGAACCTACATTGACACATCATAATCACCCAAAGCACACTGTTTTCATTATGTTTCACTCGTGGTGTTATACATTCTATGGGTTTGGACAAATCTATAATGACGTCTATCCATCATTATGGTATCATGCAGAATATTTTCACTGCCCTAGAAAAGCTCTGTGCTTCTCCTAATCATTCCTCTCCAACCCCAAAGCCTGGCAACCACTGATCTTCTGTCTCCATAGTTTTGCTGTTTCCAGAATGTCATATAGTTGGAATCATACAGTATGTAACCTTTTCAGATTGGCTTATTTCACTTAGTAACATGCAGTTAAGTTTCCTCCATGTGTTTTAATGGCTTGAAAGCTCATTTCTTTTTAGTGCTGAATAATGTTCCATTGTCTGGATGTATCACAATTTATTTATCCATTCACCTACAAAAGGACATCTTGGTTGCACTGAATCTATAGACCAAGTTGGGAAGAACTGACATCTTGACAGCATTGAGTTTTCCTATCCATGAATATTTTCCTCGGAATATCCATGAACTTTCCCTCTGTTACTTAAGTACCTCCATTTATTTACTTCTTCTTTTTGTTCATCTGAGTTTTGTAGTCTTCCTCATATAGATCCTGTACATATTTTGTTAAATTTATCCCTAAGTATTTCATTTTTGAGTGTGCCAATGTAAATGGTATTGTATTTTTAATTTCAAATTTCACTTGTTCATTGCTGGCATACAATAAAGTGACTGGCTTTTGTAGATTAACCTTGTATCCTGCAAGCTGGATATAATCGCTCATTCCAAAAGTTTTTTGTTGATTCTTTAGGATTTTCTACTTTTAGACAATCATGTCATTTGTGAACAAAGACAGTTTTATTTTTCCTCCCCAATCTGTATGCCTTTCATTTCCCTTTCTCGTCTTATTGCATTAAGTAGAACTTCCAATATGATGTTGAAAAGGAGTGGTAAGGGGGACATCCTTGCCTTGTACCTGATCTTAGTGGGAAAGCTTCTAGTTTCTCACCATTAAGTATTATGTTAGCTCTATTCTTTATTAGTTTGAGGAACTTACCTTCTATTCATAGTTTACTGAGAATTTTTTATCATGAATGGATGTTGGACTTTGTCAAATGCTTTTCCTGCATCTATTCATATGATCATTTGATTTTTCTTTTTTAATCTGTTGATGTGATAAATTACATTAACTGATTTTTGAATGTCAAACCAGTCTTGCATACTTGGCATAAATCCCACCTTGTCATGGGGAATAATTCTTTTTATACATGGTTGGATTTGATTTCCTAATATTTATTGAGGATTTTTGCATCTATTTTCATAAGAGATATTGGTCTATAGTTTTCTTGTAATTTTTTTCTGGTTTCGGTATTAGGGCAATGGTAGCCTCATAGAATGAGTTAGGAAGTAACCTTTTGCTTTTATTTTCTGAAAGAGATTGTAGAGGATTGGCATAATTTCTTCCTTAAATATTTGGTAAAATTCACCAATGAATCCATCTAGGCCTGGTACTTTCTGATTTGGAAGATTATTAATTATTGATTAAATTTCTTTAATAGGCATATCAAGATTATTTATTTCTTCTTGTGTGAGTTTTCATAAATTGTGTCTTTCAGGGACTTGGTCCATTTCATCAAAATTATCAAATTTATGGGCATAGACTCGTTCATACTATTCTTTTATCAAGATTTCAATGTCCATAGGATCTGGAATAATGTCCCATCTTTCATTTCTGATATTAGTAATTTGTGTCTTCTTTTTTTCTTAGCCTGTCTAGAGACTTATCAATTTTATTTATCATTTCAAAGAACCAACTTTTGATTTCCTTGATTTTTTTAACTGATTTCTTCTTTTCATTTTCATTGATTTGTGTGCTAATTCTTATTACTTCCTTTCTCCTGCTTACTTTGAAATTAATTTGCTGTTTTTACTATTTTTCTAATGTAGAAACTTAGATTATTGATTTTAGACTTTTATTCTTTCCTAATAAATGCATTCAATGCATTTATAAGAAAAGATGCACTGCTTTTGCCACCCACCACAAATTTTGAAAAGTTGTGTTTTTATTTTCATTTAGTTCAAAATATTTTTTGATTTCTCTTGAGGCTTCTTTGAGCCATGTGTGATTTAGAAGTATGTTTTTAACCTCCACATATTTGGGGATAATAGCTTTTTAAAAAATAAATAAATGAGGGAAGACAGTTAAATAAAGACTTTTTTTGTAATCTGGTGTAGCCCAGCCCAGCACAATCGAGGCTCTCAAAATAAATGGGAGACTAAGAATATTATTTTTATCTCCCTGCTGGACTTCTATGTTTAATAGGACTCATTTCTTTCCATACCAAAGAGCATTAATGGAATGCATGACAAGATTAGCTAACATGAATTAAATAGAATTTAATTATCATAAATTTAAAAGAACCACCACAGCTGCTATGAGCAATGTGGAAAACTGGAAAAAGTGAAATACAGTTTGGCTTCCATTATGATTAACACTATAGAAAAGATTTTATTTCCTATTATTATTATCACTCAAGTGTTGCTACAAATATTTTAAAATCCATTCTAATCTGGTAACAGAACTGACCATGGAAAGTTAAATTACTTATTTTCCTGCTTTGTCCAATTTATGGACTGAAAAGTTACCTTCATTTAATTAGGGGTTAATATAGTGATGAAATAGCATGAATCATTATAAAAATGGAAGAGAAATATTAAAAAATTAATCCAACCACTTTGTATTGATCATCTAACTATTTTTAATCTCATTATTTTTCTGATTTGTATATTTTATTAGAAGTGATATTAAATATATTAATGAAACCTCCTTCTCTGACAGGAAACATAATGCAAAGTTCTCTTTCTCAAATCATTTTAATTATCAAGAACATTAATATGAATTTAAAAATCTAGAATTGTATGGATATATAAAACTGAACTCAAACATGAAAACTGACCTTACTCTTACCAAAAAAGGTAGGTAATATTGACATTAACCTACAAATATTCTTTTTTTTAACATATTTATTGGAATATAATTGCTTTACAATGGTGTGTTAGTTTCTACTTTATAACAAAGTGAATCAGTTATACATATACATGTATCCCCATATTTCTTACATCTTGCGACTCCCTCCCTCCACCCTCCCTATCCCACCCTTCTGGCTGGTCACAAAGCACCGAGCTAATCTCCCTGTGCTATCTGACTGCTTCCCACTAGCTATCTATTTTACATTTGGTAGTGTATATATGTCCATATATACACTACCACTCTCTCACTTTGTCCCAGCTTACCCTACCCCCTCCCCACATCCTCAAGTCCATTCTCTAGTAGGTTTACATCTTTATTCCCATCTTGCTCCTAGGTTCTTCATGACAATTTTTTTTTTAAGATTCCATATATATGTTAGCATACGGTATTTGTTTTTCTCTTTCTGTCTTATGTCACTCTGTATGACAGTTTCTAGGTCCATCCAGCTCACTACAAATAACTCAGTGTCATTGCTTTTGATGGCTGAGTAATATTCCATTGTATATATGTGCCACATCTTTATCCATTCATCTGTCGATGGACTCTTTGGCTGCTTCCATGTCCTGGCTATTGTAAATAGAGCTGCAATGAACATTTTGGTACATGAATCTTTTTGAATTATGGTTTTCTCAGGGTATATGCCCAACAGTGGGATTGCTAGGTCATATGGTAGTTCTATTTTTAGTTTTCTAAGGAACCTCCATACTGTTCTCCATAGTGGCTGTATCAATTTACAGTCCCACCAACAGAGCAAGAGAGTTCCCTCTTCTCCACACCCTCTCCAGCATTTCTTTCTTTTTTTTTTTTTTCTGTACATGGGCCTCTAACTGTTGTGGCCTCTCCCGTTGGGGAGCACAGGCTCCAGAGGCGAAGGCTCAGCAGCCATGGCTCACAGGCCTAGCTGCTCCACAGCACGTGGGATCTTCCCGGACCGTGGAACGAACCTGAGTCCCCTGCATCGGCAGGCGGACTCTCAACCACTGTGCCACCAGGGAAGCCCATATTGTAGTTTTGATTTGCATTTCTCTAATGATTAATGATGTTGAGCATTCTTTCATGTGTTTGTTGGCAATCTGTATATCTTCTTTGGAGAAATGTCTATTTAGGTCTTCTGCCCATTTTTGGATTGGGTTGTTTGTTTTTCTGTTATTGAGTTGCATGAGCTGCTTGTAAATTTTGGAGATTAATCCTTTGTCAGTTGCTTCATTTGCAAACATTTTCTCCCATTCTGAGGGTTGTCTTTTGGTCTTGTTTATGGTTTCCTTTTCTGTGCAAAAGCTTTGAAGTTTCATTAGGTCCCATTTGTTTTTTTTGTTTTTATTTCCATTTCTCTAGGAGATGGGTCAAGAAGGATCTTGCTGTGATTTATGTCATAGAGTGTTCTGCCTATGTTTTCCTCTAAGAGTTTGATAGTGTCTGGCCTTACATTTAGGTCTTTAATCCATTTTGAGTTTATTTTTGTGTATGGTGTTAGGGAGTGTTCTAATTTCATACTTTTACATGTACCTGTCCAGTTTTCCCAGCACCACTTATTGAAGAGGCTGTCCTTTCTCCACTGTATATTCTTGCCTCCTTTATCAAAGAGAAGGTGACCATATGTGCGTGGGTTTATCTCTGGGCTTTCTATCCTGTTCCATTCATCTATATTTCTGTTTTTGTGCCAGTACCTTACTGTCTTGATTACTGTAGCTTTGTAGTATAGTCTGAAGTCAGGGAGCCTGATTCCTCCAGCTCCATTTTTCATTTCCAAGATTGCTTTGGCTATTCGGGGTGTTTTGTGTTTCCATACAAATTGTGAAATTTTTTCTACTTCTGTGAAAAATGTCATTGGTAGTTTGATAGGGATTGCATTGAATCTGTAGATTGCTTTGGGTAGTAGAGTCATTTTCACAATGTTGATTCTTCCAATCAAAGAACATGGTATATCTCTTCATCTGTTTGTATCATCTTTAATTTTTTTCATCAGTATAATAGTTTTCTGCATACAGGTCTTTTGTCTCCTTAGGTAGGTTTATTCCTAGGTATTTATTCTCTTTGTTTCGATGGTTAATGGGATTGTTTCCTTTTTTCTCTTTCAGATTTTTCAACTTTAGTGTATAGGAATGCATGTGCAGTTGATTTTGTACCCTGCTACTTTACCAAATTCATTGATTAGCTCTAGTAGTTTTCTGCTGGAGTTTTTAGGTATCTCTGTGTATAGTGTCATTTCATCTGCAAACAGTGACAGCTTTAGTTCTTCTTTTCTGATTTGGATTCCTTTTATTTCTTTTTCTTCTCTGATTGCTCTGACTAAAACTTTAAAAACCTTGTTGAATAATAATGGTGAGAGTGTGCAACCTTGTCTTGTTCCTCATCTTAGTGAAAATGGTTTCAGTGTTTCACTGCTGAGGACGATGTTGGCTGTGGGTTTGTCATATATGGCCTTTATTAGGTTGAGGTAAGTTCCCTCTATGCCTACTTTCTGGAGGGTTTTTATCATAAATGGGTGTTGAATTTTGTTGAAAGCTTTTTCTTCATCTATTGAGATGATCACATGGTTTTTCTCCTTCAGTTTGTTAATATGGTTTATCACGTTGATTGATTTGTGTATATTGAAAAATCCTTGCATTCCTGGGATGAACCCCACTTGATCATGTTGTATGATGATTTTAATATGCTGTTGGATTCGGTTTGCTAGTATTTTGTTGAGGATTTTCACATCTATGTTCTTGAATGTTATTGGCCCGTAGTTTTCTTTTTTTGTAACATCCTTGTCTGGTTTTGGTATCAGGGTGATGGTGGTGTCATAGAATGAGTTTGGGAGTGTTCCTCCCTCTGCTATATTTTCGAAGAGTTTGAGAAGGATAGGTGGTAGCTCTTCTCTAAATATTTGATAGAATTTGCCTGTGAAGCCATCTGGTCTTCGACTTTTGTTTGTTGCAAGATTTTTAATCACAGTCTCAATTTAAGTGCTTGTGATTGGGCCGTTTATATTTTCTATTTCTTCCTGCTTCAGTCTTGGAAGGTTGCGCTTTTCTAAGAATGTGTCCATTTCTACCAGGTTGTCCATTTTATTGGCATAGAGTTGCTTGTAGTAATCTCTCACGATCCTTTGTATTTCTGCAGTGTCTGTTGTCACTTCTCCTTTTTCATTTCTAATTCTATTGATTTGAGACTTCTCTCTTTTTTTTCTTGATGATTCTGACTAATGGTTTATCAGTTTTGTTTATCTTGTCAAAGTATCAGCTTTTAGTTTTATTTATCTTTGCTATTGTTTCTTTCATTTCTTTTTCATTTATTTCTGATCTGATCTTTATGATTTCTTTTCTTCTGGTAACTTTGAGGGTTTTTTTTGTCTTCATTCTCTAGTTGCTTTAGGTGTAAAGTTATGTTGTTCATTTGAGATGTTTCTTGTTTCTTGAGGTAGGATTGTAATGCTCTAAACTTCCCTCTTAGAACTGCTTTTGCTGCATCCCATAGGTTTTGGGCTGTCGTGTTTTCATTGTCATTTGATTCTAGGTATTTTTTGATATCCCCTTTGATTGATTCAGTGATCTCTTGGTTATTAAGTAGTTTATTGTTTAGCCTCCATGTGTTTGTGTTTTTTACAGATTTTTTCCTGTAGTTCATATGTAGTTTCATAGCATCATGGTCAGAAAAGATACTTGATATGATTTCAATTTTCTTAAATTTACCAAGGCTTGATTTGTGACCCAAGATATGATCTATCCTGGAGAAAGTTCAATGAGCACTTGAGAAGAAAGTGGATTGTGTTGTTTTTGGATGGAATGTCTTATAAATAGCAGTTAAGTCCATCTTGTTTATTGTATCATTTAAAGCCTGTATTTTCTTATTTAATTTCATTTTGGATGATCTGTCCATGGGTGAAAGTGCGGTATTAAAGTCCCCTACTATGATTGTGTTACTGTCGATTTTCCCTTTTATGGCTGTTAGCATTTGCTTAACGTAATGTGGTGCTTCTATGTTAGGTCCACAAATATTTACGATTGTTATATCTTCTTCTTGGATTGATCCCTTGATCGTTATGTAGTGTCCTTCTTTTTGTCTTGTAATAGTGTTTATTTTAAACTCTATTTTGTGTGATATGAGAATTGCTACTCCAGCTTTCTTTGATTTTCATTTGCATGGAATATCTTTTTCCATCCCTTCACTTTCAGTCTGTACGTGTCCCTAGGTCTGAAGTGGGTGTCTTGTAGACAGCACATATATGGGTCTTGTTTTTGGATCCATTCAGC
The DNA here is from genome assembly GCF_000442215.2 of Lipotes vexillifer. Lineage (NCBI taxonomy): Eukaryota > Metazoa > Chordata > Mammalia > Artiodactyla > Lipotidae > Lipotes > Lipotes vexillifer. The sequence goes on along the minus strand of NW_006784589.1, from coordinate 447,239 downwards.
CTATGTCTAAGTCTTTTGGTGGGAGCATTTAATCCATTTACATTTAAGGTAATTATTGATATGTATGTTCCTATTACCAATTTCTTAATTGTTTTGGGTTTGTTTGTTTCCTGCTTAGAGAAGTTCCTTTAGAATTTGTTGTAAAGCCAGTTTGGTGGTGCTGAACTGTCTTGGCCTTTGCTTTGTCTGTAAAGGTTTAATTTCTCCATTGAACCTGAATGAGATCCTTGCTGGGTAGAGTAATCTTGGTTGTAGGTTTCTCCCTTCCATAACTTTTAATATGTCTTGCCACTCCCTTCTGACTTGCAGATTTTCTGCTGAAAGTTCAGCTGTTATCCTTATGGGGATTCCCTTGTATGTTATCTATTGTTTTTCCCTTGCTGTTTTTAATATTTTTTCTTTGTATTTAATTTTTGAAAGTTTGATTAATATGTGTCTTGGCATGTTTCTCTTGGATTTATCTTGTATGGACTCTCTGTGCTTCCTGGACTTGATTATTTCCTTTCCCACATTAGGGTAGTTTTCAACTATAATCTCTTCAAATATTTTCTCACTCCCTGTCTTTCTCTCTTCTTAGTCTGGGACTCCTATAGTTAGAATGTTGGTGCATTTAATGTTGTCCCAGAGGTCTCTGAGACCGTCCTCAATTCTTTTCATTCTTTTTTCTTTATTATGCTCTGCAGTAGTTATTCCCACTATTTTATCTTCCAGGTCACTTATCTGTTCTTCTGCCTCAGTTATTCTGCTATCAATTCCTTCTAGAGAATTTTAAATTTCATTTATTATGTTTTTCATCATTGTTTGTTTGTTCTTTAGTTCTTCTAGGTCCTTGTTAACATTTCTTGTATATTCTCCATTGTATTTCCAAGATTTTGGATCATCTTTACTATCATTACTCTGAATTCTTTTTCAGGTAGACTGCTTATTTCCTCTTCATTTTTTTGGTCTGGTCAGTTTTTATCTTGCTCCTTCATCTGCTGCATGTTTCTCTGCCTTCTCATTTTGCTTAACTGACTCTTTTTGGGGTCTCCTTTTTGCAGGCTGCGGGTTCATAGGTCCCATTTTTTTTGGTGTCTTTCCCCAGTGGCTAAGGTTGGTTCAGTGGGTTGTGTAGGCTTCCTGGTGGAGGGGACTAGTGCCTGTGTTCTGGTGGGTGAGGCTGGATCTTGTCTTTCTGGTGGGCAGGTCCATGTCTGGTAGTGTGTTTTGGGGTGTCTGTGACCTTATTGTGATTTTAAGCAGCCTCTCTGCTAATGGGTGGGGTTGTGTTCCTGTCTTGCTATTTGTTTAGCATAGGGTGTCCAGCACTATAACTTGCTGCTGGTCATTGAGTGGAGCTGGGTCTTAACGTTGAGGTGGAGATCTCTGGGAAAGCATTCACTATTTGATATTACATGGAGCTGGGAGGTCTCTGGTGGACCAATGTCCTGAACTTGGCTCTCCCATCTCAGAGCACAGACCTGAGACCTTTTCAGAACACCAAGACCCTATCAGCCACACCACTCAGAAGAAAAGGGAGAAAGAAAGAAAGAAAGAAAAAGAAAGAAGAAAGAAAGAGAGAGAAAGAAAGAAAGAAAATTAATAAAATAAAAAATAATTATTGACAATTTAAAAAGAAAATTAAAAAGTAATAAAAAGAGGAAAAAAAGAAAAAAAGAAAGAAGTGAGCAACCAAACCAAAAAACAAATCCACCAATAATCACAAGTGCTAAAAACTATGCTAAAAAAAAAAAAACAGACAGACAGAACACTATGACAAATGGCAAAAGTGAAGCTACACGGACAAAATCACCCAAAGAAACATTCACATACAGATTCAGAAAAAGAGAAAAAGGAAAAAATATATATGTCATTGTTCCCAAAGTCCACTACCTCAATTTGGGATGATTCATCGTGTATTCAGATATTCCATAGGCAGGGTACATCAAGTTGATTGTGGAGATTTTATCCGCTGCTCCTGAGGCTGCTGGGAGAAATTTCCCTTTCTCTTCTTTGTTCACACACCTCCTAGGGTTCAGCTTTGGATTTGGACCCACCTCTGCATGTAGGTCGCCTGAGGGCATCTGTTCCCGCCCAGACACAACGGGGTTAAAGGAGCAGCTGATTCGGGGGCTCTGGCTCTGGGGGGGGGGGGGGGGTGGGGGGGGGGGGGGAGCCTGTGGAGCAGAGGCTGGTATGACGTTGCACCAGCCTGAGGCATGCCGCGTGTTCTCCCGCGGAAGTTGTCCCTGGATCACGGAACCCTGGCAGTGGTGTGCTTCACAGGCTCCTGGGAGGGCAGGTGTGGATAGTGACCTGTGCTTGCACACAGGCTTCTTGGTAGCGGCAGCAGCAGCCTTAGCGTCTCATGCCCGTCTCTGGGGTCCGCACTGATAGCCGCAGCTCGCGCCCATCTCTGGAGCTCATTTAGGCGGTGCTCTGAATCCCCTCTCATCACGCACCCTGAAACAATAGTCTCTTGCCTCTTAGGCAGGTCCAGACTTTTTCCCAGACTCCCTCCTGGCTAGCTGTGGTGACTAGCCCCCTCCAGTCTGTGTTCACGCCGTCAACCCCAGTCCTCTTCCTGGGATCCGACCAAAGCCCGAGCCTCAGCTCCCAGCCCTGCCCGTCCCAACGGGTGAGCAGACAAGCCTCTCGGGCTGCTGAGTGCTGGTCGGCACCGATCCTCTGTGCGGGAATCTCTCCACTTTGCCCTCCGCACCCCTGTTGCTGTGCTCTCCTCTGCGGCCCTGAAGCTTTCCCCCTCCGCCACCCGCAGTCTCCGCCCGCGAAGGGGCTTCCTAATGTGTGGAAACCTTTCCTCCTTCACAGCTCCCTCCCACTGGTTCAGGTCCCGTCCCTATCCTTTTGTCTCTGTTTATTCTTTTTTCTTTTGCCCTACCCAGGTACGTGGGGAGTTTCTTGCCTTTTGGGAGGTCTGAGGTCTTCTGCCAGCATTCAGTAGGTGTTCTCTAGGAGTTGTTCCACATGTACATGTATTTCTGATGTATTTGTGGGGAGGAAGGTGATCTCCACGTCTTACTCCTCCGCCATCTTGAAGGTCTCTGCCTTACCTGCTAGTGTTGGAGGGTCTCCTGCAGAGGCGGATGGGTGGCTGTCTAATCTCATTTTAATGGAAGGGAAAGTTAGTCTCCCATCCCCTGCCCCCCAGATATGATTTCATTGTAGGTTGAACGCTAATAAGTAAGTAGTTTCTGGGTTTTCTTTTGTGATGGGAGAACATAAAAAAAAAAATAAAACTATTGCTTAAAACATCTTTCTCTTGTGTGAGAAACAAATAAAATAGAATCCAATGATTTGACTATGTTTGCAACGATTGTTTGTTAAGCCTGGGACTTTTTAGAAACAAGTATACAATTATTCATCTAATCTAAACTTTACATTTTTCTATTTTCAGGTCAAACTCCCAAGTGTTTGAGGTCAGATTTTGATGGAACACCCAGATGTCCTCAGCTGTCACGGAGAATACTTACCATATTTGCTTGCATATTTCCCCCATTATATTGACAGATATTAGTTATTAACAACGAAGAAAGAGGTGGATTAACGAGTTAACCTAGCAATCACTGTAGCCTGGGGCCAAAACCACCCTTGCCATGATCCAAAGTTTTCAGCTTTATTGTATTCTTTCAGAAATAAGCCATTGTTTCACATGTGGCTAGTAAAATGATAAAAATAAGAATAAGAATAAGAATAAGAAAAAGAACTAACGCCTATTTAGCACCTGATACCCAACTACACAAACGCGTGTGCACACACACCATTCTGCCTCTTCTCTCTACCATAGTTGTCATCCCCTCCTCACATACCCATCCTCCTCCCTCCTGGTGAAAAACTGTCAAAGGGGCTTACTGAATCCTGCAGCAGTCTTTGAGATGCTTTGGTTTGGTGTGAAATGCATTCACTGGTATGGAAATGTGGCTTTAACAAAGGGTTCTTCATATTGCACCAAATGTTTGCAGCATTATGTAGAGTATTGTTTGTACTCCAGAAAGAAGGATCAGCAAGGGAAGGAATGGGGCAAAATGATTTTCTTGGAGTTGTGGGGAAATTTTTCTTTGTTCATAATAGCCCTATGAATAGAACAAATGTGGAAATACTGCCAGAACTGAAAAATCCCAGCCTATAGTAACTGCCACTATTAGGGAACTTCCAGAGGACTGGGAAGTACTGCTGTTTGACCCCAGCAAAAATTAGGAGAAAAAACGTTCCCTTACCTGTTGTTAATTTGCCAAAACACACGTGTCAAGCTTTCTTTGAGCAAGAGCTGTGTGGGAAATTTACACACAAGTGGAGAGAAAAAGGAGGCAATGACAGAGTTTTGCTTTCTATTGTCTTTTGAATTTTCTCAAGTATAGCAAATGCTGAACATCCCAGAGGAATAAAGTCTTAAGGCTTGGGAAAGATGGATACTAATAAGACATACCTTTTTCATCTTTGCCAGGTTAAGGCAATCCAAATAGTTCCTTCTGTTTCAAATGACCATGGATACCCAGAGTAGACAGACTCACAGGCAATGTGTAAGTTTGTGTCACCATGTCACCGTGTCTGGGTAAAGCATTTCTGTCAAGCCCTTAGCTGTGTTCCACGGCACTATTGAATTAAGGCGCTACTTTCGGCAATCAATTTGATGATCAGTGCAGCCAAACAGTGGTTTTGTATTTTTTAGCTGAATTGGTTGATTATGTTACTGAATTGATTAAATTAACTGGCCACTTTAAGGCAAGAGGGAAAATGCTGCATACTCACCTAGAAGAAAATGTGGGGAAAAAATGATCATTTTCCCACAGTTGAGGAAAATCATCACTTTTTTATAATGAGAAATCTATACTGTTTGTGTTACTTCAAAATGATTACTAGGGGCTTCCCTGGTGGCACGGTGGTTGAGAGTCCACCTGCCGATGCAGGGGGACACGGGTTCGTGCCCCGGTCCGAGAAGATCCCACATGCCGCGGAGTGGCTGGGCCCGTGAGCCATGGCCGCTGAGCCTGCGTGTCTGGAGCCTGTACTCCGCAACGGGGGAGGCCGCGGCAGTGAGAGGCCCGCGGACCGCCAAAAAAAAAAAAAAAAAAAAAAAAAAAAAGATGACTGAAATTTTTTTAACTACCCACGTTTATGCTCAGCACCAGGAAAAGTATAGGTAGTATACAAAACTGGACAAACTATTGTAGTTTCTGCCCTTCTGGAGCTTATAGCTTAGATGACATGAGAGAGATTTGAATAAATAATTAGACAAATAAATAAATATGTACAAATGACATGTGTGCTTTATACTTTTAAAAATGAAAAAAGCTATGCAAAGTAGCTTTGATTTTTCTTTTCTTTTTTCCTTCCTCCTTTCCTTTCTTCTTTTCCTCATTCCTTCCTACTTTCGCCCTCCCTCTCTTTCTTTTTTCTTGTTGCGTGATTGGAGAATGTGTAGGTTGAAGGAGGCTGGAATATGTAAATATGAGGTAAACCTAAGAGACGACATGAAAAGTTTCCTCAAGTTAAAAAAAAAATCATGGGAAGAAGAAAGAATATCAGGGTATAAGAAAGGGAGTGGAGTAGGGAAGGAAAAACACCAAAGACCTTATGAATTCCACTTAAAATATACAATAATGGCAATTAATGGCTTAGGTTGGTAAGCTTAGGGAAATAAAACCAGAGGAAGGAAATCATCTAAGAAAGAATTTTATTCACTTTTCTATAAGTGAAAAGTTTTGTTTTATCTTATTTCTAAGATGTTCTCATGAAGTTTTTTTATTGGTAGAATTTTGGATGGAGTAATTAATTACTGGCTCAGAGGCATGAAATGCAATGCCCATGGTCACACATTGGGATAGAACTGGGTTGGGCCTCCAGGCCTCCTAATGTCTAAATTGGGGTTCTTTTCACTGTATCACACCAATTCTAAGTAAAGAAAGTTTTCCAGTGCAATGCCTCATTATTTTTAATGGACAACCTTGTTTACATATAATCAAATTGTCTACAGTTTGCCTGGAGGTGGGAAACATTTCCCACCTCTCCTGGTTGCTTGTGATCACACTTCTGGCCTCTGTCTAGCCCTTACTCAGTTTTACCTTGTGGATGAGATTGGGAGAATTAACTGGGCAAGTGCAACTCTGTTCCTTTCTCCTTCTGGTATCTGCCTGCAGAGAGCTGTGAGTTTCCATGGGAGAGACCTGTGACAGGCAGGTAATTCTCCTAAATGCCTTGACGCAGTATCAGGAAGCCTAGTCAGCCACCCACCCAAGCTTCATTCTCCAAACAACTTTATCAATAACAAAGTTGATTTATCTCATTTTTTGAGTCCTACAAGATCAAATACTAGTAGAAGTCATCAGTAAATCTATCTGTGAATGGGCTTTTCTTTGTGAGAAGTTTTAAAATTACTAATTCAATCTCTTTATTTGTTTACCTCCATTCAAATTTTTTATTTCTTCTTGAATCAGTGTTGGTAGTTTGCATCTTTATAGGAACTTTTCCATTTCATCTATGCTATCTAATTTGTTGGCACACAGTTGTTCATAGTATTTCCTTATAATTCTTTTTGATTTCTGTAAGGTTGGTAGTAACGTTCCCTCTTTCATACCACCTTTAGTAATTTGAATCTTCTCTCTTTTTATCTTGATCAATCTAGTTAAAGCCTTGTCCATTTTGTTGATCTTTTTAAAGAGCCAATGTTTAGTCTCATTGATTTTCTCTATTGGTTTTGTATTCTCTATTTCATGAAAGTCTGCTCTGATCTTTATTATTTCCTTCCTTCTGCTTTCTTTGGGTTTAGTTCCCTCTTCTTTTTCCTATTCCTTAAGGTGAAAGGTTAGGTTATTTATCTGAGATCTTTCTTTTTAAAAATATAGATGTTTGGAGCTATACATTTCTCTCTAATCACTGCTTTAGCTGCATCCCATAAGTTTTGGTATATTGTATCTTTACTTTCAGTCATCTCAAAGTATTTTCTAATTTCCTTTGTGATTTATTCTTTGATCCATTAGTTATTTAGAAGTGTGTTATTTGATTTCCACATATTTGTGAGTTTCACAAATTTTTCCTGTTGTTGATTTCTAATTTCATTTCATTGTGATCAGAGAAATACGTTGTATGATTGTAATCCTTTAAAATTTATTGAGGCTTGTTATATGGCCCCACATATGGTCTATCCTGGAAAGTGTCCCCTGTGTACTTAAAAAGAATGTGTATTCACAATGTTCATTGCAGCACTATTTACAATAGCCAGGACATGGAAGCAACCTAAATGTCCATTGACAGATGAATGGATAAAGAAGATGTGGCAGATATCTATACAATGGAATATTACTCAGCCAGAAAAAGGAATGAAATTGGGTTATTTGTAGTGAGTTGGATGGACCTAGAGACTGTCATACAGAGTGAAGTAAGTCAGAAAGAGAAAAACAAATACCATATGTTAACTCATATATATGGAATCTAGAGCCCTAGTGGCAGGGCAGGAATAAAGATGAAGACTTGAGGACACGGGGAGAAGGAGAAGCTGGGACGAAGTGAGAGAGTAGCATTGACATATATACACTACCAAAGGTAAAATAGATAGCTAGTGGGAAGCTGCTGCATAGCACAGGGAGATTAGCTTGGTGCTTTGTTACCACCTAGAGGGGTGGGATAGGGAGGGTGGGAGGGAGGCTCAAGAGGGAGGGGATATGAGGATATAGGTATACATATAGCTGATTCATTTTGTTATACAGCAGAAACTAACACAACATTGTAAAGCAATTATACTCCAATAATGATGTAAAAAAAATGTGTATTCTTCTATTGTTGCACGGAGTGATCTAAAAATGTCTGCTAGTTCTAGTTGGTGTTGTTCAAGTCTTCCATTTCCTTGTAGATCTTCTATTTTTTCTAGCCATTATTTAACATGGGTTATTGAAGTCTCCAACTATTACCATTGATGACTCATATAGTTCTACTTTAACTCTATGAATATTTCCTTCCTAGCCCTCTATCCATCTGCTATACTTGTAAACCATATTTAAACCTTAATATCCCACCACAGTTCAACCACCTCTGCTCCTTTTGTCCAAACACACACCAGAGAGAGGTACAAAAATTTGGAGATGGATAGTAGTAAACATGGAGGGATCCCTGAGCTTGGGGTTATAAAGGATCAGCATAGAACACTAGTGGCAGACTTAAAATATCAGTTCCAGTTAAATATGAATAAAGTCTAAATTCAGTTAAACTAGGAAACTTCAAGGCTCAGTGCTCTAAGTTGTATAGTAGAAATCACAGATGAGCATGATTTCATAGTCAATTGATTTTTGACAAGTGTGCCAAGACAACTTAATGAGGTAAAGAATAGTCTTTTCAACAAATGGACCTCAGACAGCTAGACATCTACATGCAAAAAAAATTGAAATTAAATCTCTACTTGACATCATATGCAAAAATTAATTCAAAAAGGATCATAGCAAATGTAAGAGATAATAATATAAAACTCTCAGAAGAAGCCAAAGGAGTAAATCCTCATGACTTTGGGTTAGACAACATCTTAGATATCACACCAAAAACATAAGCAATGAAAGAAAAAATACATTAATTGGAATTCAAAAAAAAATTAAACTTCTGTGTTTCAACAGACACTATTAACTGAGAAGACAACTCACATAAAGGGAGAAAATACTTGTAAATGATATATCTGATAGGAACTTGTAAATAAAAAACACTTGCAACTCAACAATAAAAAGACAATTAAATGAATTAAAACACGGGGAAAGAATATGAATAGACATTTCTCCAAAGAAGATGCTTGTAAATATTTATGTACCCAACATAGGAACACCTAAATATATAAAGCAAATATTAACATGCATAAAAAAGGAACTTGACAGTGACAATAATAATAAGGGACTTTAATACTCCACTTACAGCAATGGATAGATCATATAGACAGAAAATCATTCAGGAAACATGGGCCTTAAATGACACATTAGATCAGATAGACTTATAAAGATGTATACAGAACCTTCCATTCCAAAACAGCAGAATACACATTTTTTATCAAGGGCACACAGCACACTTTCCATGATAGACCACGTTATACCACAAAACAACTCAATAAATTTAAGAAGATTGAAATCATATCAAGTACCTTTTCTGACCACGACAGTATGAAACTAGAAATCAACTACAAGAAGAAAACTGGAAAAAACACAAGTACATGGAGACTAAACAACATACTACTTAACAATCAATAGGTCAAAAAACAAATAAAACGGGAAATTAAAAAATACCTTGAGACAAATGAAATTGGAAATGCAACATCCCAAAATCTATGGAATGCAGCAGATGCAGCAAAAACAGTTCTAAGAGGAAAGTATAGAGCAATACAGGCCTACCTCAAGAAACAAGAAAAATCTCAAATAAAATATTGAAGTTTAGACCTAAAAGAACTAGAAAAAGAAGAATGAACACAGCCAAAATTAGTAAAAGGAAGGAAATAATAAAGGTCAGAGGGGAAATAAATGAAATAGAGACTAAAAAAATTGAAAAGATCAATAAAATTGAGAGCTGGTTCTTTGAAAAGATAAACAAAATTGACAAAACTTTCATTGGACCCATCAGGAAAAAAAAGGAAGAACTCAAATAAATAAAATCAGAAATGAAAGAGAAGTTACAACTGATACCACAGAAATACAAAGGATCATAAAAAACTACTAAAAACAATTATAAGCCAAAAAATTGGAAAACCTAGAAAAAATGGATAAATTCCTAGAAATATACAATCTTTCAAGACTGAATCAGGAAGAAGTAGATTATCTGAATAGACCAATAACTGGTAATGAAATTGAATCAGTAATCAAAAAACTCCCAACAAAAAAAAGTCCAGGGCCAGGCAGCTTCACAGATGAATTTTACCCAACACTTCTTAAAGAACAGTTAGTACCTATCCTTCTCAAATTACTCCAAAAAATTGAAGAGGAAAGAAAGCTTCCAAACTCATTCAAGGAGGCTAGCATTACCCTGTTACCAAAACCAGATGAAGACTTTACCAAAAAGGAAAATTACAGGCCAATATCCTTGATGAAATAGGTGCAAAAATCCTCAACAAAATGTTAGCAAACTGAATTCAACATTATATTAAAAGGATCATGTACCATGATCAAGTGGGATTTATCCCAGGCATGCAAGGATGGTTCAACATCAGCAAATGAATTAATGCAATACACCACATTAACAAAATAAAGGATAAAAATCAAGATCATCTCAATAGATGCAGAAAAAGCATTTGAAAAAATTCAACACTCATTTATGATAAAAACTCTCAACAACCTGGGTATAGAGGGACCATACCTCAACAGAATAAAGGCCATATGTGACATCCACAGCTAACATCATACTCAATGGTGAAAAGCTGAAAGCTTTTCCTCTAAAATCAGGAACAAGACAAGGATGCCCACTCTCATCACTCTTATTCAACACAGTATTGGAAGTTCTGGCCACAGCAATTAGAAAGGAAAAATAAATAAAAGGCATTCATATTAGAAAGGAAGAAGTAAAACTGTCACTATTTGCAGATGACATTATACTATATATAGGAAACCCTAAAGACTCCACCAAAAAACTATTAGAACTAATAAATGAATTTAGTAAAATTGTAGGATACAAAATTAATATACATAAATATATTGCATTTCTATACACTAATAATGAAATAGCAGAAAGAAAAATTAAGAAAACAATTCCATTTACAATTGCAACAAAGAGAATAAAATTCCTAGGTATAAATTTAACCAAGGAGGTGAAAGAACAGTACTTAGAAAACTATAAGATGTATAAGAAAGAAATTGAAGATGACACAAATAAATGGAAAGATATACTGTGTTCATGGGTTGGAAGAATTAATATTGCTAAAATGCCCATACTACCCAAAGCAATATAGAGATTCAAGGCAAACCCTTTCAAATATCAATGGTATTTTTCACAGAAGTGGAATAAATAATCCTAAAATTTATATGGAACCACAAAAGATCCTGAATAACCAAAGAAACTGTGAGAAAGAAGGACAAAACTGAGGCATCATGCCCCCTAACTTCAAATTATACTACAAAGCTATAGTAATCAAAACAGTATAGGTATTGGCACAAAACATAGACATATAGATCAATGGAACAGAATAGAGAGCCCAGAAATAAACCCTTGCACATATGGTCAGTTAATCTACAGCAAAGGTGGCAAGAATATACAATGGGGAAAAAACCATCTCTTCAATAAATGGTGTTGGGAAAATTGGACAGGTACATATAAAATAATATATCCAGACCACTGTCTTACACCATATACAGAAGTAAATTCAAAATGGATTAAGGACTTGAATGTAAGACCTGAAATCATAAAACTCCTAGAAAAAAGTATAGACAGCTCTGTTTTGCATCTGCCTCCTCATGCAAGGGCAACAAAAGCAAAAATAAACAAGTGGGGGGGGGGACTTCCCTGGTGGCACAGTGGTTGACAATCCACCTGCCAATGCAGGGGACACGGATTTGAGCCCTAGTCTGGGAAGATCCCACATACCATGGAGCAGCTAGGCCTGTGCAACACAGCTACTGAGCCTGTGCTCTAGGGCCCACGAGCCACAACTACTGAGTCTGCATGCCACAACTACTGAAGCCTGCATGCCTACAGCCCACGCTCCACAACAAGAGAAGCCACCACAATGAGAAGCCCATGCACCGCAATGAAGAGTAACCCCAGCTAGCTGCAACTAGAGATAGTCAGCCCACAGCAATGAAGACCCAACACAGCCATAAATAAATAAATAAATAAATAAATAAATAAATAAATTTATTTTTAAAAATAAACAAGTGGGACTACACCAAACTAAAAGCTTTTGTATGGCAAAGGAAACCAGCAACAAAATAAAAAGGCAACCTACTGAATGGGAGAAGATATCTACAAATCATATATCCAGTAAGGAGTTAATATCCAAAATCTACAAAGAACTCATACAACTTAATATAAAATAACAAACAATCTGATTTAAAAAAATGCACAGAGGACCTAAATAGACATTTTTCCAAAGAAGACATATGGATGGCCAACAAGCACATGAAAAAATGCTAAACACCATTAATCATCAGCAAAATGCAAATCAAACCACACCTAACAAAAAGACATAAAGTAACAAGTGTTGGTGAGGTTGTGCATAAAAAAGAACCCTGTTCACTGCTGCTGGGAAAAACGCTAATTCAAAAACATATATGTACCCCAATGTTCATAGCAGCATCATTAGCCAAGATATAGAAGCAACCTAAGTATCCATTGATAGATGAATGGATAATGAAAATGTGTTATATATATACAATGGAATATTAGTTTTAAAATAATGAAATCTTGCCATTTGTGGTAACATGGATGGACCTAAAGGTATTATGCTAATGAAATAAGTCAGACACAGAAAGAGAAATACCATGTGATTTCACTTACATGTCAAATCTAAAGAACAAAACAAAGGGACAAACAAAAGAAAACAAAAACACATTCATAGATACAGAGAAGAAACTGCTGGTTGCCAGAGAGGAGGCTGGGAGTATAGGTGAAATAAGTAAAGGAGATTAAGAAACACAAACTTCCAGTTGTAAAATAAATAAGTCATGGGGATGTGTAATATACAGAATAGGCTGTATAGTCAATAATATTCTAATAACTTTAAATGGTGACAGATAGTAACTAGACTTATTGTGGTGATCATCTCATAATGTATATAAATGTTGAATCACCATGTTGTATGCTGAACATAAAGTGGTGCAGCCCCTTTGGGATATAGTTCTTTTGTTCCTCAAATAATTAAATATACAGTTACCATATGACCCAGAATTTTTACTCTGAGGTATATTCTCAAGAGAACTGAATGCATATGTCCTCGCAAAGACTTGTACATGAACCACAATGTTCATTGCAGCACTATTTACAATAGCCAGGATATGGAAGCAACCTAAGTGTCCATCGACAGATGAATGGATGAAGAAGATGTGGCACGTATATACAATGGAATATTACTCAGCCATAAAAAGAAATGAAATTGAGTTATTTGTAGTGAGGTGGATGGACCTAGAGTCTGTCATACAGAGTGAAGTCAGAAAGAGAAAAACAAATACTGTATGCTTACACATATATATGGAATCTAAAAAAAAAGAAAAAGGTTATGAAGAACCTAGGGGCAGGACAGGAATAAAGACGCAGATCTACTAGAGAATGGACTTGAGGACACGGGGAGGGGAAAGGGTAAGCTGGGACAAAGTGAGAGAGTGGCATGGACATATATACACTACCAAATGTAAAATAGATAGCTAGTGGGAAGCAGCCGTATAGCACAGGGGGATCAGCTCGGTGCTTTGTGACCACCTAGAAGGGTGGGATAGGCAGGGTTGGAGGGAGATGAAAGAGGGAGGAGATGTGAGGATATATGTATATATATATATAGCTGATTCACTTTGTTATACAGCAGAAACTAACACACCATTGTAAAGCAATTATACTCCAATAAAGATGTTTAAAAAAAGACTTGTACACGAATGTTTATAGCAACATTGTTCATAAAGCCAAAAATAGAAAAAATCCTGAATATCCATCAACTGAAAAATGGATAAACAAAATGTGGCATATCCATACAATGTAATATTATTTAGCTGTAGAAAGGAGTAAAGTACTGATATATGCTACAACACGAATGAACCTTGAAAACATTATGCTAAGTGGAAGAAGCCAGACATAAAATGCCACGCATACCGCATAATTCCATACAATCATAAAAAGCACTGAATTGCATACATTAAAATGCTGATCTTTATGTGAATTATATCTCAATGAAACTATTATTTTTAGATATGAATAAGATAACTTCCCTACTTTTAAGAAAGTGCTCTCAGGACAAACTCTTGTCACCTACCTGGGAGGAGATGCTTCTCCTGAATATCAGGGGAATGCCAGAACCCACTGAGCCAGCTGTGTGTCCATCAGGACTCCTGGCATATACACAGTAGACACTCAGAAATTCTTGTTGGAATAAATTGGTTTCTACCAAATTCTCTCAGCTTGTCTGTGGGAAACTCAGTCCCCTGCTGGATCACTCTGATCCTAGATACCTATCTTGTCTATCTGGATGATTACTACCTCAGAAAAAAATCTTTTTTCACTAACTGTCCTAGTGGATATGAGTCTGATTTGTTCTACCTCCAACCAAGCTCCATTTCTAACCATGCTGGGTAGATCTCTTTTCAGTTACCTGTCCAGTGAACTCAGATGGATGGAGAGGAAATATGGTCTTATACAAGAGCATGGACTCCAAGACCTCACAGTCTCCAGCTGAGATAAATAGCAAAACCTGGTCTCTCCTCTTTCTCCCCGGCCCCCTTTCCAACCTCACACTGCAGAAAGAGTGATCTTTTTAAAAAAAGTAAATTGCATCCTGCCTCTTTGTTGCTCTATTGCTAACAGGAATTGAATGTTTAATGCCAAGTACATTTCTAAGCCCTTTATGTCTACTGACTCATTAAATCTTCCCAACAATAAATATTATTATTATTCTTATTTTATAGATGAGCAAGGTAAGGCACAGAAAGGTTAAGTTGCTTATCCAAGATGATACATCCATGAAGTGGTTGGGGTGAGAAATTAACCCAGACAGCATGGCTCCAGAGCCCTTGACCTCAGCACCACACCATCCCCCTCTCAATGGCTATATATCCCACTAAGAGTAAAATCTTTACCATGGTTTTCAAGGCCTGAATGATGTGGGCCCTGCTTTCCTCATCTCTTAACACCAACCAGTATCTCGGATCACCACGCTCCACTCACACTAGTCTGCTGTTAATTCCTAGTATGTGCTAAGCTCTGTCCCCCCTCAGCACCTTTGCACTTTCAGTTTTCTCTGTAATGCATCTACTCTCCTCTCCCTCATGTGTCTCGTTGTTTAAATATTACCATGTCAGGGATGTTCCCTGATCATCCTCTCTTGAGAAATATCCTCCTCTTCAGCTTTCCATCCTAAGACCATGCTCTTGCAACCTCATCATTTCGATCAGATCACTTTTCCCAGAGGGTTTACCAGGTTGTGAACTGCCACCCCTGCTGGAGTGTGGGATCTTTTTTTTTTTAAACATCTTCATTGCAGTAAAATTGCTTTACAGTGGTGTGTTACTTCCTGCTTTATTACAAAGTGAAACAGTTATACATATACATATGTCCCCATATCTCTACCCTCTTCCATCTCCTTCCCTCCCACCCTCGCTATCACACGCCTCTATGGTCACAAAGCACCGAGCTGATCTCCCTGTGCTATGCAGCTGCTTCCCATTAGCTATCTATTTTACATTTGGTAGTGTATATATGACCATGCCACTCTCTCACTTTGTCCCAGCTTACCCTTCCCCCTCCCCGTGTCCTCAACTCCATCCTTTAGTAGATCTGCATCTTTATTCCCATCTTGCCCCTAGGTTCTTCATGACCATTTATTTTGTTTTAGATTCCATATATGTGTGTTAGCATACGGTATTTGATTTTCTCTTTCTGACTTACTTCATTCTGTAGGATAGTATCTAGGTCCATCCACCTCACTACAAAAAACTCAGTTTCATTCCTTTTTATGGCTGAGTAATATTCCATTGCATATATGTGTCACATCTTCTTTATCCATTCATCCAATGATGGACACTTAGGTTGTTTCCATGTCCTGGCTATTATAAATAGAGCTGCAATGAACATTTTGGTAAATGCCTCTTTTTGAATTATGGTTTTCTCAGAGTATATGCCCAGTAGTGGGATTGCTGAGTCGTATGGTAGTTCTATTTTTAGTTTTTCAAGGAACGTCCATACTGTTCTCCATAGTGGCTGTATCAATTTACATTCCCACCAACAGTGCAAAAGAGTTCCCCTTAATCCACACACTCTCCAGCATTTATTGTTTGTAGATTTTTTGATGATGGCCATTCTGACTGGTGTGAGATGATATCGCATTGTAGTTTTGACTTGCATTTCTCTAATGATTAATGATGTTAAGCATTCTTTCATGTGTTTGTTGGCAATCTGTATATCTTCTTTGGAGAAATGTCTATTTAGGTCTTCTGCCCATTTTTGGATTGGGTTGTTTGTTTTTTTGAAATTGAGCTGCATGAGCTGCTTATAAATTTTGGAAATTAATCCTTTGTCAGTTGCTTCGATTGCAAATATTTTCTCCCATTCTGAGGGTTGTTTTTTCATCTTGCTTACGGTTTCCTTTGCTGTGCAAAAGCTTTTAAGTTTCGTTAGGCCACATTTGTGTAGTTTTGGTTTTATTTCCATTTCTCTAGGAGGTGGGTCAAAAAGGATCTTGCTGTGATTTATTTCATAGAGTGTTCTGCCTATGTTTTCCACTAAGAGTTTGATAGTTTCTGGCCTTACATTTAGGTCTTTAAACCATTTTGAGTTTATTTTTGTGTATGGTGTTAGGGAGTGTTCTAATTTCATACTTTTACATGTACCTGTCCAGTTTTCCCAGCACCACTTAGTGAAGAGGCGGGCATTTCTCCACTGTATATTCTTGCCCCTTTTATCAAAGATAAGGTGACCATATGTGCATGGGTTTATCTCTGGGCTTTCTATCCTGTTCCATTGATCTAGCTTTCTGTTTTACTGCCAGTACCTACAGCCTTTATTACTGTAGCTTTGTAGTATAGTCTGAAGTCAGGGAGCCTGATTCCTCCAGCTCTGTTTTTCGTTCTCAAGATTGCTTTGGCTATTCGGGGTCCTTTGGGTTTCCATACAAATTGTGAAATTTTTTGTTCTAGTTCTGTGAAAAATGCCATTGGTAGTTTGATAGGGATTGCATTGAATCTGTAGATTGCTTTGGGTAGTATAGTCCTTTTCACAATGTTGATTCTTCCAATCCAAGAACATGGTATATCTCTCCATCTATTTGTATCATCTTTAATTTCTTTCATCAGTGTCTTATAATTTTCTGCATACAGGTCTTTTGTCTCCTTAGGTAGGTTTATTCCTAGATATTTTATTCCTTTTGTTGCAATGGTAAATGGGAGTGTTTCCTTAATTTCACTTTCAGATTTTTCATCATTAGTTTACAGGAATGCAAGAGATTTCTGTGCATTAATTTTGTATCCTGCTACTTTACCAGATTCATTGATTAGATCTAGTAGTTTTCTGGTAGCATCTTTAGGATTCTCTACGTATAGTATCATGTCATCTTCAAACAGTGACAGCTTTACTTCTTCTTTTCTGATTTGGATTCCTTTTAATTCTTTTTCTTCATTGATTGTTGCGGCTAAAACTTCCAAAGCTATATTGAATAATAGTGGTGAGAGTGGACAACCTTGTCTTGTTCCTGATCTTAGTGGAAATGGTTTCAGTTTTTCAACATTGAAGATGATGTTGACTGTGAGTTTGTCATATATGGCCTTTATTATGTTGAGGAAAGTTCCCTCAATGCCTACTTTCTGGAGGGTTTTTATCATAACTGGGTGTTGAATTTTGTCAAAAGCTGTCTCTGCATCTATTGAGATGATCATATGTTTTTTCTCCTTCAATTTGTTAATATGGTGTATCACTTTTTTTTTTTTTTCTGTGCGGTACGCGGGCCTTTCACTGTTGTGGCCTCTCCTGTTGTGGAGCACAGGCTCCGGACACGCAGGCTCAGCAGCCATGGCTCACGGGCCTAGCCGCTCCACGGCATGTGGGATCTTCCTGGACCGGGGCACAAACCCATGTCCCCGCATCAGCTGGTGGACTCCCAACCACTGTGCCACCACGGAAGCCCAGTGTGTCACATTGATTGATTTGTGTATATTGAAGAATCCTTGCATTCCTGGGATAAACCCCACTTGATCATGGTGTATGATCCTTTAATGTGCTGTTGGATTAGGTTTGCTAGTATTTTGTTGAGGATTTTTGCATCTATGTTCAGCAGTGATAATGGCCTGTAGTTTTCTTTCTTTGTGACATCTTTGCCTGGTAGTGGTATCAGGGTGATGGTGGCCTCGTAGAATGAGTTTGGGAGTGTTCCTCCCTCTGCTATATTTTGGAAGAGTTTGAGAAGGATAGGTGTTAGCTCTTCTCTAAATGTTTGATAGAATTAGCCTGTGAAGCCATCTGGTCCTGGGCTTTTTTTTGTTGGAAGTTTTTTTTTTTTTTTTTGCATTATGCGGGCCTCTCACTGTTGTGGCCTCTCCTGTTGTGGAGCATAGGCTCCAGACGCGCAGGCTTAGCAGCCATGGTTCACGGGCCAAGCCGCTCCGCGGCATGTGGGATCTTCCCGGACCGGGGCACGAACCCATGTTCCCTGCATCGGCAGGCGGACTCTCAACCACTGCGCCACCAGGGAAGCCCTGTTGGAAGATTTTTAATCACAGTTTCAAGTTTGGTGCTTGTGATTGGGCTATTCAAATTGTCCATTTCTTCCTGCTTCAGTCTCAGAAGGTTGTGCATTTCTAAGAATTTGTCCATTTCTTCCAGGTTGTCCATTTTTTTGGCATATAGTTCCTTGTAGTAATCTCTCATGATCCTTTGTATTTCTGCAGTGTCAGTTGTTACTTCTCCTTTTACATTTCTAATTCTATTGATTTGAGTCTTCTCCCATTTTTTCTTGATGAGTCTGGCTAATGGTTTATAAATTTTGCCTGTCTTCTCCAAGAACCAGCTTTTAGTTTTATTCATCTTTGCTATCATTTGCTTCATTTCTTTTTCTTTTAGTTCTGATCTGATCCTTATGATTTCTTTCCTTTTGCTAACTTTGGGGATTTTTTTTGTTCTTCTTTCTCTAATTGCTTTAGGTGTAAGGTTAGGTAGTTTGAGATGTTTCTTGTTTCTTAAGGTAGGATTCTATTGCTATACACTACCCTCTTAGAACTGCTTTTGCTGCATCCCATAGGCTTTGGGTCGTCCTGTTTTCAATGTCATTTGTTTCTAGGTATTTTTTGATTTCCTCCTTGATTTCTTCAGTGATCTCTTGGTTATTAAGTAGTGTATTTTTTAGCCTCCATATGTTTGTATTCTTTACAGATTTTTTCCTGTAATTGATATCTAGTCTCATAGCGTTGTGGTTGAAAAAGATACTTGATGAGATTTTACTTCTCTTAAATTTACCAAAGCTTCATTTGTTACCCAAGTTATGATCTATCCTGGAGAATATTCCATGAGCACTTGAGAAGAATGTGCATTCTGTTGTTTTCAGATGGAATGTCCTATAAATAAATATCAATTAAGTCCATCTTGTTTAATGTATCATTTACAGCTTGTGTTTCCTTATTTATTTTCATTTTGGATGATCTGTCCATTGGTGAAACTGGGGTGTTAAAGTCCCCTACTATGATTGTGTTACTGTGGATTTCCCCTTTTATGTCTGTTAGTATTTGCCTTATGTATTGAGGTGCTCCTATGTTGGTTGCATAAATATTTACAATTGTTTTATCTTCTTCTTGAATTGATCCCTTGATTGTTATGTAGTGTCCTTCTTTGTATCTTGTACTCATCTTTGTTTTAAAGTCTATTTTGTCTGGTATGAGAATTGCTACTCCAGCTTTCTTCTGATTTCCATCTGCATGGAATATCTTTTTCCATCCCCTCACTTTCAGTCTGTATGTGTCCCTAGGTCTAAAGTGGGTCTCTTGCAGATAGCATATATATGGGTCTTGTTTTTATATCTATTCAGCCAGTATGTATTTTGGTTGGAGCATTTAATCCATTTACATTTAAGGTAATTATCGATTTGTATGTTCCTATTACCATTTTCTTAAATGTTTTGGGTTTGTTATTATAGGTCTTTTCCTTCTTTTGTGTTTCTTGACTAGAGAAGTCCCTTTAGCATCTGCTGTAAAGCCGGTTTGGTGGTGCTGAATTCTCTTAGCTTTTGCTGGTCTCTAAAAGTTTTAATTTCTCCATCAAATCTGAATGAGATCCTTGCTGGCTAGAGTAATCTTGGTTGTAGGCTTTTCTCCTTCGTAACATTAAATATGTCCTGCCAGACCCTTCTGGCTTGCAGAGTTTCTGCTGAAAGATCAGCTGTTAACCTTATGGGGATTCCCTTGTGTGTTATTTTTCCCTTACTACTTTTAATATTTTTTCTTTGTATTTAATTTTTGATAGTTTGATTAATATGTGTCTTGGCATGTTTCTTGGATTTATCCTGTATGGGACTCTCTGAGCTTCCTGGACTTGACTGGCTATTTCCTTTCCCATATTAGGGTAGTTTTCAACTATAATCTCTTCAAATATTTTCTCAGTCCCTTTCTTTTTCTCTTCTTCTTCTGGGACCCTATAATTCGAATGTTGGTGCATTTAATGTTGTCCCACATGTCTCTGAGACTCTCCTCAATTCTTTTCATTCTTTTTTCTTTATTATGCTCTGCAGTAGTTATTTCCACTATTTTATCTTCCATGTCACTTATGCGTTCTTCTGCCTCATTCATTCTGCTGTTGATGTCTTCTAGAGAATTTTAAATTTCATTTGTTGTGTTGTTCATCATTGTCCGTTTGCTCTTTATTTCTTCTTGGTCCTTGTTAAACGTTTCTTGTATTTTCTCCATTCTATTTCCAAGATTTTGGATCATCTTTACTATCATTATTCTGAATTCTTTTTCAGGTAGACTGCCTATTTCCTTTTCATTTGTTATGTCTGGTGGAGTTTTGCCTTACTCCTTCATCTGCTGTGTGTTTCTCTGTCTTCTCATTTTGCTTAAGTTACTGTGTTTGGGGTCTCCTTTTCACAGGCTGCAGGTTCGTAGTTCCCATTGTTTTTGGTGTCTTTCCCCAGTGGCTAAGGTTGGTTCAGTGGGTTGTGTAGGCTTCCTGGTGGAGGCGACTAGTGCCTGTGCTCTGGTGTATGAGGCTGGATCTTGGCTTTCTGGTGGGCTGGTCCATGTCTGGTGGTGTGTTTTGGGGTGTCTGTGGCCTTATAATTTTAGGCAGCCTCTCTGCTAATGGGTGGGGTTGTGTTCCTGTCTTGCTAGTTGTTTGGCATAGGGTGTCCAGCACTGTAGCTTGCTGGTTGTTGAGTGGAGCTGGGTCTTGGCATTGAGATGGAGATCTCTGGGAGATTTTCACCATTTGATATTACATGGAGCTGGGAGGTCTCTTGTGGACCAGTGTCCTGAAGTTGGCTCTCCCACCTCAAAGGCACAGCCCTGATGCCTTGCTGGAGCACCAAGAGCCTGTCATCCTCACGGCTCCAAGTAAAAGGGAGGGAAAAAAGAAACAAAGAAAGAAAGAAAGAGGAAGATAAAATAAAATAAAATAGAGTAAAATATAATAAAATGTTATTAAAATAAAAAACTATTTAAAAAATTTTTATAAGTAGTAAAAAAAAAAAGAAGAGTGCAACCAAACCAAAAACCCAATCCACCAGTGATAACAAGTGCTAAAAATTATACTAAAAAAGGAAAAAAAAAAAAAGGACAGACAGAACCCTAGGAGAAATGGTAAAAGCAAAGCTATACAGATGAAATCACACACAGAAGCATACACATACACAGTCAGAAAAAGAAAATGGGAAAAAATATATATATCGTTGCTCCCAAAGTTCACTTCCTCAGTTTGGGATGATTTGTTGTCTATTCAGGTATTCTACTGATGCAGGGTACATCACATTGATTGTGGAGATTTAATCTGCTGCTCCTGAGACTGCTGGGAGAGATTTCCCTTTCTCTTCTTTGTTCACACAGCTCCTGGGGTTCAGCTTTGGATTTGGACCCGGCTCTGCGTGTAGGTCGCCTGAGGGCATCTGTTCTTCGCTCAGGCAGGACGAGGTTAAAGGAGCAGCTGATTCGGTGGCTCTGGCTCACTCAGGACTGTGGGAGGGAGGGGTACGGAGCACAGGGCGAGCCTGTGATGGCAGAGGCCAGCGTGACGTTGCACCAGCCTGAGGCTCGCCGTGCGTTCTCCCGGGGAAGTTGTCCCTGGATCCTGGGACCCTGGCAGTGGCGGACTGCACAGGCTCCCCGGAAGGGAAGTGTGGATGGTGACCTGTGCTTGCACACAGGCTTCTTGGTGGTGGCAGCAGCAGCCTTCGCGTCTCACACCCGTCTCTGGGGTCCGTGCTGATAGCCGCAGCTCGCGCCCGTCTCTGGAGCTCCTTTAAGCGTCGCTCTGAATCCCCTCTCCTCGCGCACCAGGAAACAAAGAGGGAAGAAAAAGTCTCTTGCCTCTTTGGCAGGTCCAGACTTTTTTCCTGGACTCCTTCCCGGCTAGCCGTTAAGGCTGTGTTCACGCCGCCAACCCCAGTCCTCTCCGTGTGCTCCGACCAAAGCCCGAGCCTCAGCTCCCAGCCCCGCCCACCCCGGCAGGTGAGCAGACAAGCTTCTCGGGCTGGTGAGTGCTGGTTGGCACCGATCCTCTGTGCTGGAATCTCTCTGCTTTGCCTTCCACACCCCTGTTGCTGTGCTCTCCTCTGTGGCTCCGAAGCTTCCCCCCTCCACCACCCGCAGTCTCCACCTGCGAAGGGACTTTTTAGTATGTGGAAACCTTTCCTCCTTCACACCTCCCTCCCAGAGGTGCAGGTCTCCTCCCTATTCTTTTGTCTCTGTGTTTTCTTTTTTCTTTTGCCCTACCCAGGTACGTGGGGAGCGTCTTGCCGTTTGGGAGGTCTGAGGTCTTCTGCCAGCGTTCAGTAGGTGTTCTGTAGAAGTTGTTCCACGTGTAGATGTATTTTGATGTATTTGTGGGGAGGAAGATGATCTACACGTCTTTCTCTTCCGCCATCTTGAAGCTCCTCCTAAAACTGGACTGTGGCATCTTGAAGACAGGAACTATCTGGTTGGTTCACCTGTCACCTAGCACTCTATCTGTCACAATGTCAGCACTTAATGAAAACTTGCTTATGAAGATGAAGAGGACTTAATCCATACCTTTGTTATAGAACTTATCAACTTACATTGCCATTGTTTTGAATCCCTTAAAGTCAGACTCTATTTTGTTAATTTTTATGCTCTTTGCATCTTGTATATAATAGTATTCAATATGATTTAATACATATTGAATAAAGAGAATGAAAAAGGAGTGAGCCATTAAGGACTGGGATTTTTCGGGGAGGGCTTTACAGAGGAGGTATACTTGAATGACTTACTTCTTTTGCCAAAAACATTTTTTCAAACATAAAAGACATGCATTTTTAAGGCTCCTTATGAAGCAAACATTTCTTGCTAAACAACATATCAATCATTCAAATGTAACTGAGAAAATCCCATATGGATACTTTTGTTGCAAAAAGCCATGGACTTAAGTTATAATGTGAACTTACAGAAAAAGATAATTTTGCCAAACATTTAAATAGTGACAAGGTGTTAATGCCAGTTTCCAAAGTCTCAAAGTGGCAGACTAAATCTACACACACCTTCTGAACTGGATCAAGAGCCAACTGATTTAATTCTCAACAATTGTAGCTGCTGGGAATCAATTATTTTTCAATTCGAATGAGTGATCAAGAAGACAGAGATGAGTTAAATCAGTTGTTGTGTAGGCTGTTCATTTTACTCAAGGTTAATTAACCTTTATTTCATCATTCTTATAACACAGTGCTTAAGATAAATATCTCTGAAGTCAGAGTGTTGGATTAGAAGCCCAGCTCTATCATTTACCTGCTGTGTGACTTCAGACAAATTATTCTCTGAGCTTTGGTTTCCTGGCTTGTAAAATGGGGCTAATGATAGTACCTGCCTCAGTGAATGTAAAATGCTTCACACAGTGCCTGGCACACAGAAATTCTTCAGTAAGTGATGTATGTTAATAGTAGTATTTTGGCTCATGTAGGGGAGGAAGCACTTAACTGGCTATCAAGAGATTTGAATTTTAGTACCAGTTCTGCCACTAATTAGTTGTAGGACTTTGGGAAAATCCTTTGGTCACTTTCTGTTCCAGCTTCCTCTTTGATAAAATGAGGGTGTTTACATGACTATTTGTTTCAGGTATCTAGTGCTGCATAATAAACTAAAACATAGTTTCAACACAACAATAATTCATTATTCTTGTGATTCTGTGGGTCGACTGGCAGCAACTGGGAAGTCCTTTTGCTCTATGTAGTATAGTTATTGTTACTCAAGTACCTGCATTCATCTGGGGGTCTGGCTAAGTCAGTAACATGGAAAGTGACCTTTCACCCTCTAGAGTCTCTCTCCTTGTGTCCTCTCCTCATTCCATAGTCTAACTCGTGTCTTTACAACAATGCTTCCAAGCTGGAGTGTTCCAAAAGGACAAGTACCAAGGGTTGTTCCAAAAGGACAAGTGAAGGGTTTATCGAGTCTCTGTGTCATCTTGCTCATTGATGTTCCATTCATCCAAGCCAGTCAGATGGCCAGGCCCGAGTCAGTTTTGGAGAGAACTACACAAGGGCATGAATACTGGGAGGTGTGTTTCATTGGAGGCCACCAGTGTAATAGTCTGCTCCACCATAATTCCAGATTTTCTTCAGAGTCAGTATATGCCAATTTATCCAGCATTTAGTATCTGAATTTCTTTCTATGCTTCTTTCCATTTTGTAATTTTGCTTCTCAACACACTATTGTTTCTGTAATGTGGAAGCCATCATAGGTCGAATTCTCATGTATTAAAAAAAAAAGCTATAAACAAGTTTCCCACTTTTATTTTTATTGTTGCTGTAGTTTTCCCTATCTGTTGATGTGGCCCCTAATTTTCCTAGATCCAATATACTTTAAAATGTTAATTTTCAATCACTTAAATTCTACATATGATTCCCCACCCACAAAAATGCAAGCCCATTTTCTTTTTTTTAATTAATTTTTTTATTGGAGTATAGTTGATTTATAATGTTGTGTTAGTTTCTGCTATAAGCAAAGTGAATCAACCATACATATACCTATGTCCACTCTCTTCTAGACTCCATTCCCATATAGGTCATTACAGAGCACAGAATAGAGTTCCCTGTATAAACACCTTTTCTTAAGTCTCCTTTAGTCCACTCTCTTCCCCACATCTGTTCTCCTTCTCTAGATCCCTGAAAGGCTCTTACATAGGTTTTTTTTTCATTTAAGAATGACTTTTTATTTTAATTTAATTTAATTTTATTTTTTTGACATCTTTATTGGAGTATAATTGCTTTACAATGGTGTGTTAGTTTCTGCTTTATAACAAAGTGAATCAGTTATACATATACATATGTTCCCATATCTCTTCGCTCTTGTGTCTCCCTCCCTCCCACACTCCCTATCCCACCCCTCCAGGCGGTCACAAAGCACTGAGCTGATCTCCCTGTGTTATGCGGCTGCTTCCCACTAGCTATCTATTTTACGTTTGGTAGTGTATATATGTCCATGCCACTCTCTCACTTTGTCACAGCTTACTCTTCCCCCTCTCCATATCTTCAAGTCCATTCTCTACATAGATTTTACAGCTCTAGCTGCCCCTTACATCCTACTGGGAAGAAAACAGAGGCAGCTTTCTTCACCTAATGTTGAAGGGCTGCTCTTGTGTCGCATGTATCAGCAAATGCAGATCATATGCCTCCTGATACTAGAAGGAAAAGTTCCTAAGTTTCTATCCATCTGGATGACTTCTAGAGGATGTGTACGTTCAGGAAAACCCCCATCTCCCCAGCTGAAGCCCCATGTGCACTAGTGTAATTGCACCCACTGTGTTCTTTGTCTTCTACCCGGATTTCAGAAGGGGAAGCAACAAACCACTGTTCATAAGAACAAGCTGTTTTACTCTCTTTTCAGGGACATACCCCATTGCTCATATAAGGACTTTATGCAGAGGTTGGGTTTTTCATCTCAAAATGCCCCATTCTAGTCTCTGGGAGAGTCATTTCAGGTTGAAGTGGAAACCCAGCAACTATCTGGTTAATGGGATCAAATTTGGGCAACAGGAGGTCTGGCTGAGTTACAGAACTTCGCATTTAGCAACAATGAAGAGCTTGGAGTTAGGCATTCCATAAAGCCAAAAAAGTCTTGTTAAAAGGCATTTCAGGAAGCTAAACAGTCACTTCCCTGGGATTCTTCTCCTTAGAAATCAACAAAACAAAAATCCCACGGATCTTATCTGATAATTGCTATTAACTATGTCGTAATATTTTCCTAATATTATCTGATTTGTCATTCATAAAACACAGAATAGAGCTAGGGTGGTTCTTTCAAAAAAGCATCATGCCAGGAAGTTACTAATATCTCAAACTGTCACAGCTTCAAGGGAGCACACTGAGAACACTGACGAAATTTTTTGAAACTATGCATTTTATAAAACAATATGGATCCATTAGTGAAACATCAGCACTGAATACAAACTATCTGACATGTGTGCTCCTTTCTGGAGACAGATTAAAAATACATTCTTGTCATTAATTTGTTAACTTTTAATTTAATGTAAATATATCTGAGGCTAATGTGTATTTTGAAAAGAATTCAATGACCAGTAAAAATCAAATGTTCCAAAAAGTCCCATGTCTATGTAAATGATCCAAGAATCATTTACATAAGTGTTGCTTATATGTGTAGTGTAATAAAATCATTAAAAAAAAAATTTTAACAAGAGAGACACTAGAAAGAATAAGTTAAATACATCAAAATATAAAATATATTTTTCCTTGCATCTGTTTCTAACAGTACTGTATAATGGAAACATTTTTATTTTAAAAAGACTAGGATTTTGCGTATGCATAGAAAATATCTGGGATAATCTACAGGAAAATATTAACAGTGTTTGACTCTGGGAAAAGAAACCAGGGGTGGCAGGGAGATTTACTTCACATTTTATATACTCATAATATCGTGGATTTTATAACATTGTCATGTATTACTGTATCATAGAAAATGAGTTGAAAAAAGACAAACTTAAGCTTTTTAAAAATTTTATTAACCTTATCCCCAGGTCAGAAGTAGAATTTAATAGGGATCTAATTTATAGAATTCACAGAATTTGAGTTGGAAAATTTTGAGATCAGCTGTCCCATTACATCATCTATTTCTAAACCAGTGCTAAGTTTACTCAGTTTGCCTAGCACCAAATACAACTACATTCCAAAAGAGCTAAAGAATGTGGGCAGCCCTTGGAATTCACCTTAATGGAATTTGACCTACAGTTGAAGGTGTGGTGTAGGTTTCTGCTTTAGCCCTTAGTGTCATTAAGTGTCGAGATCATTCCTTGAAGGAATGGAAAGGATGGTCAGAATAGGTGTTTGCTTACTAAGGTGAGCCTGAGGGCACCAGAAAGTTTCCCTCCCATCTTCCTCCTAATTTTCCAATACATTCCAGTACAGATTCAGACTTCTGAAGGAAGATACTGACATTTACTGAAATGCACATGTCCCTGTGAGATGTAAACAATGAAACATAACCACAAAGAAGAATTGATTCTACTGATTCTTTCCTGAAAGTTGGGAAGAAAGCAGGTGGGGAAGGGAGAAGAAAAATTGGGGGTACCAGAGAGAGGAAAGAGATTACGGAAGAAAGCTTGGCTTGCTTCATTCTTCTGCCTACCCAATCATATTGCTGTGTAATAAGCTTTAGAAAATGGCTTTTAGTGATAACTCCAGACTTTCTAAAACTTAGCAACACCAGAAATTCCCCAAGTTCTAAAATCCCAGCAGCTCATCTCCTCAGTGGTCTTACTGCTGCTTCATCACCTTTTGCTGGGGAGAGGACAGTTAATCAGTTTGCTGTATGCTTGTATGGAGACCCTGAGCCCAAGGCTTTGCTTGAAAACAATGTAGTGAATATTGAGTATCACGATCTAGTTGGAAAGGGAAACACTGAACAACTGGAAGGAGAGCTATGAAGAAGTTTAGGATGCTATGGGAGAGCATGTGTGGGTACACACACACAGACTCTCCTCATTAACCACTATTCAGCATTCAGGACTCCAGGGATTGGGCCCCCAACTCCTGGTAACCTTCCTTAACTATCCATGACATACTGACTGAATATACATCTCTCATTGTTTTTTCAGCAATGTATTGTAATTACTGTTTTTCTTACTTATTTTCTTCACTAAACGCTAAGAATCTCTGTGGGCAGTGACAGTGTTCTCCATCAAAACCTCTCCTAACACCGTGCCTGGCATATAGCAGGTGCACAATACATTTTGGTTGAAGGAAGGAAGGAAATGAAGCTACTTAACTGCATTTTAACACTAAAATGATAAACTTCTTTCTAAAAAGAACACAAATTTCTGAAGAATTATGAATGCATCCCTCTACCAACAATGATTCTTATGAGCTCTCCATGGTTGTGGCTTGGGTGTGAGACTTACAAACAGCATTTGACAGCAGTCTCCTTCCCTGTCTTCCAGGAAAAAAAAATTCTAAGTGATGCTTATTTAAGAATTCTCAGGTTTTTGCATGGGTATTAAGATTTGGTGTTTGTGGGGAGGAATGGTTAGGCAATGAGTTGAAAATAAGAGAAGAAAAGAATAAAAAGTAATGGAAAAGACCAGTCTGTCTGGGTGGGGAAAACCAGGGTGAGAGTTGAGAGAATTGGCAGAATCTCCAGGGAAATCTTGTGTTAGCTTGGCTATTCCCATTTCAAGTCTGCACATGCCTCTGGAACTCCCTGAAGACTTTTGTGGAGAAAAACCCCACCTACAGTTTCTGGATGAAATGTTCCTCCAGACCTCCAGAAATGAGTACCCTGGTCTTCCAATTACTCATTTCCTGGAGAAGTCATAGCTGGTCTATCCTGACCTTTAGAGCCTGAAGGAGTGCGGTTTCATCCTCCGAATTCAAGAAAAGTTTAGGGAAGTCAGTCAGAAAAGCCTCAAAAACCAATCTGTCTTCTGCTTTATTTATCAAAAACTTCATGAACATTTTTACTGGTTCTTTCTTTGGCATGTTCTGGGTGAATCAGCAGGA
>NW_006784589.1:408800-418405 GCF_000442215.2 Lipotes vexillifer | reverse complement strand
AGCAGGAAAACAAAGTGACTTCACTGCCAAATTGAAATTCAAATCTGCAAAGGATGTTATTTCTAGTTTTGAAAAACTGTGCTCAGAGCCTGAATCTAAAGTAATGATACATCCTTTCTGGCCTTATGTAAATTCATCCCTATAACCTGTAGCTTGGCATGATCTCTAGTTTTAGCAGTGCTGTTATTACCTATATTTATTTGCCGCAACAACTGCAGTCTTGTTTTCTACCTGGACATTGGTAACAGTAGCTTACCTTTCAAGGAAAATATATTTATATTACCCTTACCTGTGTATGATTACCTGGCAAGCAGAAAAGTGAGTCTTGTGAATTTGCCATCCATAATTTCCTCTTCCCTTATGCCAAGCTCTTGGAAATTTAACATGTTAATGGGCAAGATTTCCTCCAATTCAGTAATGTCTTTTTAGGCTGAGTGTGAGTATGGCCTATGGATTTGAGTTCTAGACTGCAGCAAGCAGAAAACTTGTTAATGATCCCTCTCTGAAATAACTTCCATCAATCCAAAGAAGCAGATAATCCCCTTCCACGCATAAGGCAGCATGTTTTGCAGTGCTATATTACAGGAATACCTTTGTGGGCTTGTGAGAAAACTTGGCCTAAGTACTTCAGCATCTGTAGGCAAGTGAGCTTGCAGTTCTCTCCAGTCTAGTCCTTCCATCAGAGAATGATACATGCATAATGATATTAATAAAGTCCATGGGTCATGAATGGGTCTCAATCATCAATTATGCTATATGTATAGTAGACCTACCAATTGCTTCAAAAGAGAGTTAAGAGGTATGTAATCTGTTATATATAACAGATATATATTTTTAAAATTTGGATTTATGCTTAAGGCACCACTTAAGCAGTGAACCAAGCAACTCATTTACCACCACAAGTAGAATGATCCATGGATTCTGGGAGGCTACACTGGGTGGACACTAAAACTTTCATTCCATTTATTCCCTGCCAAAACTCTTGGGATGATGAAATTTTTATTAACAGAATGTTCTCATTAAGAAGGAAAAAGGCAGCAATATCATCAAGACAACAATATATGTTTTTCCCAACTTTAGTCCCTCTCACAAGAAGACCAACTAACAACTATCCATAGACAAGACACCATTGTGAAAATCCCAGAACCCAGGGGTAAGGTTGAAGCATCCCCTTAGACCACAGAGACTGAGAAGGACTGCACTAGAAGGGTAGGAAGAGCTGCTACACTCTGACCACCTTACCCTTCCCTCAGACCAGCACAGTGCCAACATCAAGAGGGCCCTCCTGGGCCTATGGTTTCTCTAGTGAGTAAAAGAGAGCCCAAGATGGACATCCAGGTCCATTAACATTGTGAAGTGCTTCCCAGGAGGCCACTTGGGGAACTCTGCAGGGTTTGACCACTGATGATCAGATAGAAATGGAGAAGAGGAGCAGGGCTTATAGCAACCAATACTCAGATCTTGCCAGACCACATTCCTCCTCCCAGCTGTGTTCAAGCAGAGATCCCAGCCAGTAACTCTGCCCATCTGCAGAGCTGAGTTGGTGTTCCTGTATGGCTGGGGAGTACAGTGGTCTTTTCTGCCTGTTTCAGGCCACCATCCAGCAAGCTATGCCAGCTGTGGAGCTCATTCTATGGCCCTACACAGGCAGGAAACCAAATTTGAATCCCTATCTACTGCTGAATATAGCTCCCAATCCTGCTTGACCAGGAAGCATAAACAGAGAACACAGGCAGGCTCACAGCCAATGCTACAGTCACATACGCAGCAGCACTCAAGCAGTGAGCCCATCTGTAGAGCCAAGTCAATGGCCCCATCTGGCCAGGGAGCTTGATGTACAGTTCTTCCTGATTTGGATCACTACCCAGTGGACTGTCGTGGCCATAGAGTCTACACTACAGACCCACACAGGCAGGGAGCAAATGTGAAGCCATGTCCAGCTGCTTGGTATAGCCTCCAGTCTCACCAAACCAGGAAGCCATACCAGAGAATCTGGGCAGCTGCAGAGCCCATCCTACAGCCATGCTTGGGCAGGAATGAAGCCAGCAGTCCTGCCCAACAGTGAAGTATAGCCTCTGGCCCTGCATAACCAGGGAGCCTTAACAGTGACTCTGGACAGCCTCAGAACACAGCCTACAATACCACCAAGCCACAGAGCCCAGCCTACAGTCTTTCTCACAGCAGAGCCCTCCTATGGGCTTGATGGATTGCTGAATGCAGCCCACAGCCTCACTCAGGCAGTGAGCTCAGCCAGTGATCTTGTCCAACCACAGAGCATAGCTTGTAGTCCCTCCCAACCAAAAACCTGGACAGTGACCCTGCCCAATCATGGAGCAAAGTCTCTAGCCCCACCCTACTGTAGGATACAACTGGAGGTCCCTCCTGACCAAAGAGCCCAGCAGTGACCTTGATCACCAGCAGAGCACAGTCAGTGACCTATCTGATCATGAAGCCCAGCCTACAGACCAGCCCAACTTTGGGACACAGCCTGCTTCCCCACCTAATTACAGAACACAGCTTCAGTCCCTATCCAACTAAAAAGTCCTGCCTGTAGCCCTGCCTAAACAGAGTTCAGCCAGCAGCACCATATAGTCAGGTGTCACAGCCTGAGATTCCTCCCCACAAGACACGATTGCAGAACCAAGCCAGTAGCCCTGCCCAGTCAAGGAGTCCAGCCATGGGAACTATCCTGTCAGGGAACACATCCAATGACCTTGCCCATCAAAAAGTGATTGCAGAGCCCAGCTAGTGGCCCTACCTAACCATAGAGCATAGCCAACTGCCCTGCCCAATCAAGGAGCTCAGTGGCCCTGCTGGAATGTGGAGCAGGCTCAACAAACTGCAGACCCCAACCAGCAGCATTACCCCTGACCACAAAGTAAAAACAGTGGCCTTGCCCAAACAGAGACCCTGAAAGCAACAGCTACCTGCCCAAGGATGCTACCAGCTGACTCATCCAGAAATCCAAGCTGAGATTATTTGGTGAAGGACCATCCA
The DNA here is from genome assembly GCF_000442215.2 of Lipotes vexillifer. Classification (NCBI taxonomy): domain Eukaryota; kingdom Metazoa; phylum Chordata; class Mammalia; order Artiodactyla; family Lipotidae; genus Lipotes; species Lipotes vexillifer. Next base: position 415,408 of record NW_006784589.1, on the reverse strand, counting down.
TATGAAGTGAATCCATAAACTCTGGAAAAGGAGACTGCTTATGCACATGTGTAGATAGTGATGCAAGGAATAAAGGATCATAAAATATCAGGTAAACATGTCAACACCAAAGGAAACTAATAAAGCTCCAATAACTAATTGTAAAGAAATGGATATCTATGAACTATCTAACAAAGAATTCAGAATAACCCTCTTAAAAAAACTCAATGAACTACAAGAATACAAAGACAGCTTTAAAAAATTAGGAAAACAATCCATTAACAAAATGAGAAGTTCAACAAAGAAATAGAAACCATAAAAAAAACCCAGAAATCCAAGAGCTGAGGAATATAATGACTTAATTGAATAATTCAATAGACAACTCCAGCAGAAGAACCAACCAAGCAGAAGAATCCATGAACTAGAATGTAGTCATATGAAATTATCCAGTCAGAGGAGCAAAAAGAAAAAAGAATGGAAAAGAGTGAAGAAAGCCTTCAAGACTTATGAATACATACATATATATATGTGTATACACACACACACACACACACACACACACACACACACACACACATTATAGGAATCCCAGAAGAAGAAAAGAGAAAGGGACAGAAACTCTATATAACAAAACAATGGCTGGGGGTGGGGAGGTGGGGGGTGGCCAAGATGGTGTAGTAGGAAGACCCTGAACTCACCTCCTCCCACAGGCACACCAAAATTACAACTATTTACAGAGCAACTATCCATGAAAGCAACCTGAAGGCTAGGAGAAAAGTTCTTCTACAGCTAAAGATGTAATGAAGGAATCACAACTAGATGGATAAGAGGGGCAAAAATGAAGTATAGCCAAGACCCATACTGCCAAGTAGGTGACCCACAAATGGGAGGATAATTACAACCGCAGATGACCTCTGCAAGGAACGAGGGGTCTGAGCCCCACATCAGGCTCCTTAGCCTGAGGGTCCTGCACCAGGAAGATAAGCCTCCAGAACATTTGGCTCTGAAGGCCAACAGGGCTTACTTTCAGGAGACCCAGAGGGCTATGGGGAAAGGGCATACACAAAATCTCACATGCTTTGGGACCCAGGGCAGAAGCAGTAATTTGAAAGAACCCTGGGTCAGACCCATTTGTTGATCTCAGAGAGCCTCTGGGAGAGGCAGGAGGCAATTGAAATTTACCCTGGGGACACAGATGCTGCCAGCAGCCACTTTGGGGAGCTCATCCCACCAAAAGGACACTGGTGCTGGTAAGCATCATTTTGGAATTCTCCCTCTAGCTTATTAGTGCCAGAACCTAGCCTGGCCTACCAGCCAGTCAACACTAGTCCTGGGATGCCCCAGGCCAGGTAGCTAGCTGGGCAGGGACATCAGCCCACCCACCAGGACCTCCCTGAACCCCTGGCTGCCCTGGGACTGGCTCCACCTACTAGAGGGCCCCGAAATTGGCCCAAGCCACCAGTAGGTTGACACTACTCCCAGGATCACCTCAGCTCAGGCCCCACCCACCTTCCAGCCGGCAACAATTCCAGGACCCCAGGGCCCTGAAGCCAGAGACCCTAGGACCTGGTTCCTCCCACTAATTGGCCAGCACTAATCCCAGTTATTCCTGGACCCTGGAACCACCTACCAACAGGCCAACACCAGCTCTGGGACTCCTGGCTCCACAGCCAGAGACCCCAGGACATGGTGTCTTCCATCAGTAGGCTGGCACTAGCCACAGGACCAAGCCTCACCCACAATTGTGGGTGGGCACCAGTCCCAGGATCCCCTGGGCCACAGCTCTACCCACCATTGAGCCAAAACCAGGACAGGGACTCCCCTGGCTGTGCGGTCAGCCACACCAGGACCCAGCCCCACCCACAAGTAGCCAGCAGTCTCCATACAAGGCAGGGCCTGAAAACCAACCATACTGGGGGCCAGCCCCACCCACAATTGTGCCCACAGTAGTCAGCCCACCATAACAGAACTAACCACACAGCCAACATAGAGGGCAGTCCCAGAGCATATAGCTCTACTGACCAGAGGGGAGTGCACTGCTGGGTCCCATAGGACATTTCCTACATAAGGCCACTTCTCCAAGACTGGGAAACATAACCAACTTACCAAATATGTAGGAATAAAAACAGAAAATTAGGCAAAATGAGGTGACAAAGAAATATGCTCCAAATGAAGGAACAAGATAAAAACCAAAAAAAGAACTAAATGAATTGGAGATGAGCAATCTACCCAGTATATAGTTTAAGGTAATAATCATAAAGATGCTCAAAGAACTCAGGAGAAGGGACTTCCCAGGTGGTCAAATGGTAAAGAATCTGCCTTCCAATGCAGGGGATGCAGGTTCGATCCCTGGTTGGGGAACTAAGATCCCACATGCTGCGGGACAACTAAGCCCGCATGCCACAACTACTGAGCTCATGTGCCTCAATGAGAACCCACATGTCACAAACTACAGAGCCCACATGCCCTGGAGCCCGCCTGCCACAACTAGAGAGAGAAAAAAACCCACATGCCACAACTAGAGAGAAGCCCAAGCGCCGTGATGAAGAGAACGCACGCTGCAATGAAAGATCCTGCATGCCTCAATGAAGATCACGCATGCCGCAAGCAAGACCCGGCACAGCCAAAAAAAAAAAAAAAAAAAAAAAGAACTCAGGAGAAAATTAGATGAACAGAGTGAGAAGTTAGAAGTTTTTAACAAAGAGTTAGAAAATATAGAGAAGAACCAAACAAAGCTGAAGAATACAATAACTGAAGTAAAAAATACACTAGAGGAATCAATAGTAGATTAGATGAGACAGGAATGGATCAGCAGACTGGAAGACAGAGTAGTGAAAATCACTGAAGCTGAACAAATAAAAGAATTAAAAAAATGAAGACAGTATAAGAAAACCCCGGGACAACATCAAGCATCCTAACATTTGCAATATGGGGGTCCAGAACGAGAAGGGAGAGAGAAAGGGACAAAGAACATTTTATAAGGTATAATAGCTGAAGACTTTCCTAACCTAGGAAAGGAAACAGATACTCAGGTCCAATTTGTACAGAGAGTCCCAAACAAGATCAACCCAAAGAGGACCACATCATGACACATTGTAATTAAAGTGACAAAAATTAAAGATAGAGAGAATACTAAAAGCAGCAAGGGAGGGGCTTCCCTGGTGGCGCAGTGGTTGAGAGTCCACCTGCCGATGCAGGGGACATGGGTTCATGCCCCGGGTCTGGGAAGATCCCACATGCCACGGAGTGGCTGGGCCCGTGTGCCATGGCCGCTGAGTCTACACGTCCGGAGCCTGTGCTCTGCAATGGGAGAGGCCACAACGGTGAGAGGCCCGTGTACTGCAAAAAAAAAAAAAAAAAAAAGCAACAAGGGAAAAGCAACAAGTTATGTACAAAGGAAACCCAAAAGGCTATGAGCTGATTTTCAGCAGAAATTCTGCAGACCAGAAGGAAGTGCAAGATATATTTAAAGTGATAAAAGGGAAAAACCTAAAATCAAGAATACTCTACCTGGTGAGGCTCTCATTCAGATTTGAAGGAGAGATCAAAGTTTAACAGACAAGCAAAAGCTAAAAGCATTCAGCACCATGAAACCAGCTTTGCAAGAAATGTTAGAGTTCTGTAAGCAGAAAAGAAAAGGCCCTGACTAGAAATATGAAAAGTATGGAAGGAAAAATCACATTGGTAAAGTAAAATATACAGGAAAGGTAGTAGCCCAACCACTTATAAAGCTACTAGGAAGGTTAAAAGACAAAAGTAGTAAAATCATTTATATCCACAGTAAATATTAAGGGATACTCACCACTTTTATTCAACATAGTATTGAAAGTTCTAGCTACAGCAATCAGATAAGAATAAGAAATAAAAGAAATCCAAAAAGGAGAGGAAGAAGTAAAAGTGTCAGTTTGCAGATGACATGGTACTGTACATAGAAAATACTAAAGATGCAACCAAAAAGCTACTAGAATTTATCAATGAATTCAGTAAATTTGCAGAATACAAAATTAATATACAGAAGTCTGTTTCATTTCTATATACTAACAATGAACTATCAGAAAGAAAATTAAGAAAACAATCCCATTCACAACTGCATCAAAAAGAATGGAATACCTGGGAATAAATCCAAGGAGGTTAAAAATCTGTACTCAGAAAACGGTAAGACACTGATGAAAGAAATTGAAGATGACACAACAGATGGAAAGATATACCATGCTCATGGACTGGAAGAATTAATGTTGTTAAAATGAACATGCTACCCAAGGCAATTGAGAGATTCAGTGTAATCCCTATCAAATACCACTTGCATTTTTCACAGGACTAGAACAAATAATTCTAAAATCTGTGTGGAAATACGAAAGACTCTGAAAAGTGAAAATGATCTTGAGAACGAAGAAGAAAACAGAAGATATCACATTCCCTGACTTCAAACTATACTACAAAGCTACAGTAATCAAAACAGTATGACACAGGCAAGAATACATAGATTAATGGAACTGAATAGAGAGCCCAGAAATGAACCCACACTTATACAGGGTTAATTAATCTATGACAAAGGAAGCAAGAATATACAATGGGAAAAGTACAGCCTCTTCAATAAGTAGGAAAACTGGACAGCTATATACAAGACAACCAAACTGGACTACTTTCTCACACCATGTACAAAACTAAATGCAAAATGGATTAAAGACTTAAACATAAGACCTGAAACCATAGTACTTCTGGAAGAAAACATAGGAAATATGCTCTTTGACATAAGTCTTAGCAATAACGTTTTGGATATGTCTCCTCAGGCAAAGGAAACAAAAGCAAAAATAGACAGATGGTTCTACATCAAACTAAAAAGCCTTTGCACGTTGAAGAAAACTATCAACAAGTTGCCTACTGGATGGTAAAAGATATTGCAAATGATATCTGACAAGGAGTTAATATCCCAAACATACAAGAACTCATAAAACTCAACATCAAAAAATAAAGATCTTGATTTAAAAATGGACAGAGGACTTTAATAGACGTTTTTCCAAAGAAGGCATACACATGGCCAACAAGCATATTAAAAGCTCAACATCAACGCAAGAGGGAAGAGATATGGGGATATATGTATATGTATAACTGATTCATTTTGTTATAAAGCAGAGACTAACGCACCATTGTAAAGCAATTTTATTCCAATAAAGATGTTAAAAAATAATAATAAAATAAAAATAAAATAAAATAAAATAAAAGCTCAACAAAACTAATCATCACAGAAATGCAAATCAAAATCACAATGAGATATCACCTCATGCCTGTCAGAATGGCAATTATGAAAAAAACAACAAATAGCAAATGTTGGCAAGGATGTGGAAAGAAGGGAACCCTTGTGCACTGTTGGTGGCAGCATAAATTGGTGCAGCCACTATGGGGAACAATATGAAGATTCCTCAAAAAATTAAAACTGGAGCTACCATATGATCCAGCAATTCTACTTCTGGGTATTTATCTGAGGAAAATGAAAACACTAATTCAGAAAGATATATGCACCCCTATGTTCATTGCAGCATTATTTACAATAGCCAAGATATGGAAGCATCCTAAGTGCTCACTGATAGTTGAATGGATAAAGAAGATGTAGTATATATATACAATGGAATATTAATCAGCCATAAAAGAGAATGAAATCTTGCCATTTTCAACAACATGGATGGACCCAAAGGGTATTATGCTAAGTGAAATAAGTCAGACAAAGACAAATACTGTATGACTTCTCTTATATGTAGAATCTTAAAAACAAAACAAAGGAACAATCATAACCTAACAGAAACAGAGTAATAGATACAGAGAACAAACTGGTTGTTGCTAGAGAGGAGGGGGTTTGTGGGAAGAGAGAAATAACTGATGGAATTTAAGAGGTACAAAGTTTCAGTTACAAAATAAATGAGTTACAGGTATAAAATGTACCTTGTGGGAATATAGTCAATAATTATGTAGTATCTTTGTGTGGTGACAGATGACAACTGGGCTTATTTTGGTGATCATTCTGAAATCTATAGAAATATTGAATCACTATGCTGTGTACCAGGAACTAACATAGTTTTGTAGGTAAATTATACTTCAAAGGCAAACAGAAACAAGCAAACAAACTCATAGAAAAAGAGATCAGATTTATGGCTATCAGAGGCAGGGGATGGGGGAGGGGGAATTAGATGAAGGTAGTCAAAAGGTACAAACTTACAGTTATAAGATAAATAAGTACTAGGGGCATAACATAAAACATAACAAAGAAGATTAACATTGCTATATGTTATAAATGAAAGTTGTTTAAGAGAGTAAATCCTGAGTTCTCATCACAAAGAAAAAATTTTTTTTCTGTTTTTTGAAATGTTTTATCTATATGAGATGAAGGATGTTCACTAAACTTACTGTGGTAATCATTTAATGAAGTATGTAAGTTGAATCATTGTGTCATACACCTTAAACTTATACAGTGCTATATGACAACATATATCTCAATAATACTGGGGGAAAAACCCTAAAGTAAATATGACAGATAAAGTTGGGTTGTGGATACAAGATTTTATCTCTTCATTTGCTTTATCTCTTCTATTGCTTTCTGTATGTTTTTAACTTTTCACAATAAAACCAATTCCCTA
>NW_006784589.1:362126-408790 GCF_000442215.2 Lipotes vexillifer | reverse complement strand
CCCTACACTCTCTCAAACACACAAAAAGAGAAAGAAATAATGACTGAAAACTTTCCAAATACTGTGAGAGAAATGTATACTCAGATTCATGAGCCCCAAAATACCCCAAATAGGTAACACCTGAAAAGAAGCACATTATAATTAAATTTGAAAGTCAAAAACAAGAAGAGAATTTTGAAAGCAGCAAAAGAAAACCACCTCATCACATACAAGGGAACCTGCATGAGATTATACAGCATAATTCTCCACTAAAATTTTGCAGGCCAACAGAGAGTGGGGTGATGATATATTCAAAATACTGAAAGAAAGAAACTGTCTATTAAGAGTACTATTATAACTGGCAAAGCCATCCTTTACCAATGAAGGAGAGATATTCCTGAACAAACAAAAGCTGAGGGAGTTCACTACCACTAGAACTGCCTTACACAAAACGCCAAAGTGTATTCTTCAAGTAGAAATAAAAGGATGCTAATTAACATCACAAACAAATAGGGATGTGTAAAACTCACTGGTAATGGCAAATATATAGTCAAAGTCAGATTCTCTAATATTATAATGGTGGTGTATAACTCACTTAAAACTCTAGATTAAAAGTAAAAACATAAATGTATTAAAAATACCCACAACTACAATAATTTGATATTGGATACATAAAATTGAAAAGATATAAATTATAACATCAATAACCTAAGTTGTAAGGAAGGGATAAGTAAAAGTATAAAGTTTATGTATGCTCTAGAAGTTAAGCTGTTTTTAGCTTAAAATAAAATAATGGTTGGGGACTATACTACCCTATTCTCAACAATGGATAGATGATCCAGACATGTATATATTATATGTAAGCTTCATAGTAACCCAAAGAATAAATCTATAATAGGTATACAAAAGATTATGATAAAGGACTCATAGCATAACACTACAAAAAGTCATCAAACTGCAAAGGAAGACAGCAAAAAGATAAGTAAGGAAAAATGGATCTACAAAACAGTCAGAAAAAAAAATGTAATGGCAAGTAAGTTCTTACCTATCAATAATTAAATATAAATAGATTAAATTCTGCATTCAAAAGACATAGAATGGCTGAATGGATTAAAAAAAAGACAAGATCCAATGATGTGCTGCCTACAAGAGACTCACTTCAGCTTTAAGGACACACATAAAGTGAAGGGATGGAAAAAGATATTTCAAGCAAATAGTAACCAAAAGAAAACAGGGGTAGCTATATTTATATCAGACAAGATATACTTTAAGTTGAAAGTGTTCAAAAGAGACAAAGAAGGTCATCACATAATGATAAAGGGGTCAATCCATGGAGAAGATATAACAATTGTAAATACTTATGCACTCAAATTGGAGCACCTAAACATACAAAGCAAATAATAACAGAATTAAAAGGAGAAATAAACAGCAATACAATAATAGTTTAGGACTTTAATACCTCACTCTTAACGATGGATCAGTTGTCTAGAGAAAATATCAATGAGTAAACAGTGGATTTGAACAACATTATAGACCAAACGACCTAACAGACATATACAGAACATTCCAACCAACAGCAGCATAATACATTCTTCTCAAGCACCCATGGAATATGTTCTAGGATAGGTTATGTGTTAGGCCACAAAACAAGGCTCAACAAATTCTAGAAGATTGAAGTCATACTAAGTATCATGTCCAATCACATGATATGAAACTAGAAATCAATAAGAGGAGGAAAGCTGAAAAATTCACAAATACATGGAAATTAAAAAAACACACTCCTGAACAACCAATGGATCAAAGAAGAAATCAAAATGGAAATAAAAAATATCTTGAGACAAACAAAAATGAAAACACAACATACCAAAACTTAAGGGAAGCAGCAAAAGCAGTTATAAGAAGGAAGTTTGTAGAAATAAACATACAAAAGAACAAAGAAAAATCTCAGATAAACAACCTGATTTTACATCCAAGGAATTAGAAAAAGAAGAACTAAGCCCAAATTAGCAGAAGAAAAGATATAATAAAGAGGACAGCAGAAATGAATGAAATAGAGAATAAGAAAACAACAGAAAAGATGAACAAAACCAAGATCTGGTTCTTCAAAAAATTAAGCCAAATTGACAAACCTTTAGCTAAACTAACCAAGAAAGAGAGAGACCCAAATAAGTAAAATTATAAATGAAGAGGAGACATTACAACTGATACCATAGAAATACAAAGGATCATAAGAGACTATTATGAAAAATTAAACACCAACAAATTGGATAATCTAGAAGAAATAGATACATTTCCAGAAACATGCAACCTACCAAGACTGAATCATGAAGAAATAGAAAATATGAACAGATCAATAATGACTAAGGGGTTTGCATCAGTAAAAAAATTATCAACAAAGGAAAGCCCATACCAAATTACTTCACTGGTTAAGGTTAACTCTACCAAATATAAGGATGAATTAATGCCAATTCTTCTCAAACTCTTCCAAAAAAAAAAAATGAAGAGGAGGGAAAACTCGCAAATACATTTACAAGGCCAGCATTACCCTGATAGCAAAGGCAGATAAGGACACTTCAAGAAAAAAAAATCTACAGGCAATATTCCTGATGAATATAGATACAAAAAGGATCAACAAAACATTAGCAAACCAAATTCAACAGCACATTAATAAAATCATATATGATTATCAAGTGGTATTTATCACTGGGATGCAAGGAGGGTTCAAACTATGCAAATCAATAAATGTGATATATCACCTTATCAGAAGGATAGATAAAAATCACATGATCACCTCAATAAATACAGAAAAAGTATTTGACAAAAGTCACCATCCATTCATGATAAAAACTCTCAAAAAATAGGTATAGAAGGCCATACCACTACACAATAAAGGCCATATTTGTAAAGCTCACAGGTAGCATCACACTCAACAGTGAAAGATTGAAAAGGTTTCCTTTAATAAAATGATCAAGACAAGGGTTACCACTCTCATCACTCTCATTCAACATAGTAATTGAAGTCCTAGCCAGAGAAATAAGGCAAGAAAAAAAAGAAAAGAAAAGGCATCCCAATTGGCAAGGAAGAAGTAAAATTGTCTCTGTTTGTAAATGACGTGATCTTATATATGGAAAATCCTAAAGACTCCACCAAAAAACTGGAAACTAATCAATGAATTTGGTAAAGTTGCAGGATATAGAATCAATATACAAATATCAAGTGCATTTCTACTCACTAACAATGAATTAGCCAAAAAATAAATTTAAAAATTCCCATTTACAATAACATCAAAAACAACAAAATACATACGAATAAATTTAACCAAGGAGGTGAAAAATCTGTCTACTGAAAAGTATAAGAAATTGATGAAAGAAATTGAAGAAGACACAAATAAATGGAAAGATACCACATGTTCATTGATCAGAAGAATTAATATTGTTAAAATGTCCATACTACACAAAGTGATCTATAGATTCAATGCAATCCCTGTCAAGATTCCAATGGCATTTTTTCCAGATACAGGAAAAGGCAATCCTGAGAAGGAAGAATAAAGCTGGAGGCATCACACTTCCTGAATTCAAACTATATTACAAAGTTACAATAGTCAAAACAGTATAGTACTGATATATAAACAGACACATAGAGCAATGGAACAGAATAGAGAGCCCAGAAGTAAACCTATATGTATACAGTCAACTAATATTTGACAAGGGAGCCAACAATACTCAATGGAGAAAAGGTAGTCTCTTCAATAAATGGTGTTGGGGAAACTGGACAGCCACATGTAAAGGAATGAAATTGGACCCCTATCTTTCACTACTTGGAGAAATTAACACGAAGTGGGTTAAATAAAGACTTACATGTACAACCTGAAACCACAAAACTCCTAGAAGCAAACATAGGGGAAAACTTCTTGATATTGGTCTTGGCAATGATTTTATAGGCATGACACCTAAAGCACAAGCCACATAAGCAAAAACAAACAAGTGGGACTACATCAAACTAAAAGCTTCTGTACAACAAAAGAACACTCAACAAACTAAAAAGGTAATCTATGGAATGGGGGAAACTCTTTGCAAACCACATATCTAACAAAGGGATATTAACCTGAAATATATGAGGAACTCATACAACTCAATAGCAAAACAAAAACAACAAACAAAAAACCAATTTTAAAAATAGGCAAAGGACCTGAGTTGACATTTTTCCAAAGAAGACATTCAAATGACCAATAGATACATGAAAAAGTGCTCAAAGTCACCAATCATTAAGGAAATGCAAATCAGAAACAAAATGAGATATCATCTCACACTTGTTAGAATGGCTATTACCAAAAAGACAAGTGATAACAAGTGCTTGTGAGGATGTAGAGAAAAGGAAACGTTTTGTACTACTGGTGGCAATGTAAATTGGTACAGCCACTATGGAAAGTAGTAATTAAAAATAGAACCATCATATGATCCAGTAATTCTACTTCTGGGTATATATCCAAAGGAAATGAAATCAGTATCTTGAAGAGATATCTGCATTCCATGTTCACTGCAGCATTATTTGTAATAACTAAGACATGGAAGCAACTTAAGTGTCCATCAGTGTATAAATGGATAAAGAAAAAATATATATATAATATTATACACACACACACACACACACACACACACAATGGAATATTCAGCCATAAAAAAAGAAAGAAATCTTGCCATTTGCAACAACATGGATGAACCTTGAGGGCACTATGATAAGTGAAATAAGTCAAAGAAAGACGAATACTGTATGGTCTCACATATATGTGGAATCTAAAAGAGTTGAATTCATAGAAACAGAACAGATTGGTGGTTGCTAGGTTCAAGGATTTGGGGTGATGGGGGAAACTGGTGAAGATGGTCAAATGGTCCAAATTCTAGTTATAAGGTGATTAAGTTCTGGAGATATAATGGAGAGCATGACTATATTTAATAGTATTGTATTGTATATTTGAAAGTTGCTAATAGATTTTAAAAGTTCTCACTAGATAGAAAAATTGTAATTCTGTGAGGTGATGGATGTGTTAACTAATCTTATTGTGGTAATAATTTTGCAATATATACATATATAAAATCACTACATTATACACCTTAAACTTATGTAATATGTTCAATTATATCTCAGTAAAGCTGGAGGGAAAGTGGGGGAAACCCTAAACGACTGAAAGCTAATGTTTAATCAAATCTAAGGAGTTTGCCCCATTCTCCCATTTCTGGAGTAGATTGTTACAGTTTTATTTTTCTGTTTTGGGAAGTTCAGCAAGAGCTGATTGTGCAGCCACAACTTAGCAATGTGACTCATGTGACTCATCCAAATTGGAGCACAATTAGCAAAATGTGTTCCCCAAAATGGCAGTTTCAATACTAAATTCTGGGGAGAAACCATGAGACATGGAAGACAAAATAGCACAGGGAAAATGGTAACTAAGTTTTACTAAAGTAAAGTACATTTGTCATGACTTTGAGTGAAGAGAGTCAAAGTCAGAATGATTTGGGAGTTTTTAAAAGTTACTATTAGAATTCCCAACCTGAAGACCAGTCATAGTCTGTAGCATTTTTTGAATGGGAAAAAATATGTAGACTCCAAATATTAGACTCAGGAGAATAGTGTACTTGTCAGACTAAGCAAACCCTCCAACTTTAGCAATTCTACATTTAGAACCAACCTTGGACAGTTGAAGGTCTGTGTCCACAGGGGCTGAAAAAGGAAACTTCTTGGTTTCTACTCCTTAGTGCCTATCAGAAAAACAACTCCTTGATTCCAGGGTCGATGGGGACAATAAAGGGACAGATTTTTTTCCCTTTATATCTCAAAGTTGAGTCAGTTGTCAACCAGAGTTTGGCCACGATGTAGACTGCAGACCTGTGTTTCTCAAGTATGCAGCTATGACCTGTGGGGATATGAGGAGATGCAGGTAGTTTTGGAAAGTAGACCTATAGAGCTGCCAACATATAAAACAGATGTAGAGAAGAATTGATAAAACAAGGTCTTACAAATGCCTTGTTTTCTTGCTCTGGAGCCCTCTTTTGCCCTGTGCTCTGATGTGGGGTAGAAAAGCATTTCTACCTGGCCTCACTCAGGAAGTGAAATTTGACCTGAGCCCTGAAGTGTGCAGGAGAAGAAAACAATGTTTCAGACAATGTTCAGGTAGAGCTGTGGGTAGGCACTGTGTCAAAGACATTATGGCACATTCAAGGCACAGAAATAAGGTTAGTGTGGCTAAACCACAAGGAGTGAGGAGGACAGTGGCTGGAAGAATAGATAAAGTGTCAGATCACCCTTGAAAGTGTTGTCATTTTCATTTGTATATCCTTACGCTCAGAACAATGAGTAGCCAATGAAGGTTATTTGGAGAGACACTGCATACTCCAATTCTCATTTTGTGATTACTCGGTATGGATTGTGCTGAATGGATTAGAGGTTGACAGACTGGGTTCAGGAGACCTTTCAAGGGACTATTCTAATAGACTCTACAAGAAATGATTATAGCTTAGACTAAGGTGGTAGAAGAGGAGATGGATGGAAGTAGATGGGTATAGAAGAGAAAATTGACAGGGCTTGTTGATGGATTGGTTATAAAGAGTAAGAGAGATGTAGGTGCCAAAGAAGATTCCAGGATTTCTATCATGTCCAATTTGGTGGAGCTACTGACTAAAGTAAGGAACACTAAAAGAGAGTCAGATATTGGAGAGAAAGCATAAGGTCAGACTTGGCCTGTTGAATTTGAGGTATCTTTGAAACTTGCAAGGGAAGTTGCTAAGTAGGACATTGGGTACTCTGGTCTGAATCTCAGAGGAGAGGTTTCAGATGGGGTTATATCATTTTAATAATCAGCTGTGCTTGTGAATGAGTTTGCCTCACAGGAAGAGTTAGAGAGAGAGAAGACAAAGGGGCCTTAGACAAACTGAGTCTTGAGAGACTCTGTTAATGGGCCTATAGAGGAGTATACTCCTCCTACATAGAAGTAGGAGGAAAACCATAGGAACATGGTGTCAGGAAGAGAGAGTTTCAAGAATTAGCTAAAATATAACAGTGTCAAAATTAATAAAAGTGCTTGAATGAGGAAATCTACAACGTAGAAACTTTAAGAAAACTTGGCCTGATGGTGGAAATAAAAGTGTTATTATAGATAAGGAGAATGGTCAGTGGTGAGAATTCCAGGGTTGTAAAAGTTGCAGGTTCATCAGAATGAGTTGTCCTCAAATGGGATTTGTAGTTTTGGCTGCTGGTACAGTTTTGTCTAATTTTGGTAGCAAGAGATGTGAGTATTAGGACTGGGCTTGGGTAACTGTTTCAGGGGATGGCCTAGGGGATCACTAAGGAATGAGAGGTTAAGATTTCTTTACACAGTGAGAATTGTCCTTTTCTTTGTCCTCAGCCCAAACAGTGGTTCCAAGTGACTTGACAGGAGCTGACTTCTTGCTACATTGGTTCTGCCTCCATTTCTAAAATGATTCTTAATCTAATACAAATTTATAACAACAAATTAATGACCTGAAAACATGTGATTTGGTTAATTATAGATATATATGTTTATTCCAGTTGTTATGCCTCCTCTTTCATTTATGATTTTATATATTTAAGTCTTCTCTCTTTTTTCTTAGTCCAGCAAAAGGTTTGTCAATTTTGTTTATCTTTTAAAAAACAGCTCTTAGTTTTGTTAATCTTTTGAAATTGTTTTTCTGGTGTTTATTTCTGCTATTATCTTTGTTATTTCCCTCTTTTGGCTAACTTTGGGCTTAGTTATTTTTCTAGTTTTTGAAGTATAAAGTTATCTATTTGAAATCCTTTTCTTCTTAACATAGATGTTTATCACTGTAAAATTACCTCTTAGAACTTCTTTTACTACATCCCATAAGTTTTGATATGTTCTGTTTCCATGTTCATTTGTTTCAAGATATTTTTTAAATTTCCCTTTTGATTTCTTCTTTGATCTATTGGTTGTTCAGGAGTGTGTTGTTTAATGTTCACATCTTTGTGAATTCTCCAGTTTTCCTCCTGTTATTGATTTCTAGTTTCATACCATTATGGTCAGAAAAGATACTTGGTATGATTTCAATCCTCTTAAATTTGCTAAGACTTTGTTTTGTGGCAAAACATATGATCTCTCTTGGAGAATGTTCCATGTGCTCTTGAGAAGAATGTGTATTCTACTGCTATTGGTCGAAAGATTCTGTATATGTCTGTTAGGTCTTTAGCCTAAGTATAGTTCAGGTCCAGTGTTTCTGAATTGATTTTGTCTCTGGATGATCCATTCATTGTTGAAAGTGGGGTATTGAAGTCCCCTACTATTATTGCATTACTGTCCCTCTTCAGATATGTTAATATTTGCTTAATATATTTAGATGCTTCTCTGTTGGATGCATATATATTTATAATTGTTATGTCTTCTTGGTGAATTGGTCACTTTATCATTATGCAATGACCTTCTTTGTCTCTTGTTACAGTTTTTGACAAAATCTCTTTTGTCTGATATAAATATAGCTACCCCTGCTTCCTTGTGGTTTCTGTTTGTATGGAATATCTCTTTCCATCTCTTTAATTTCAGCATACGTGTGTCCTTAAAGCTGAAGTGATTATCTTGTAGGCAGTTTATAGTTGGGTTTTGTTTTTTTTCCCATTCAGTCATTCTGTCTTTTGTTTGGAAAATTTAATCCATTTGTATTTAAAGTAATTTATCGATAAGTAAGGATTTACTAATGTCATCTTATTCATTGTTTTCTGGTGGCTTTGTAGTTCGGGTATTCTCTTCTTCTTCTCTTAATGTCTGCCTTTGTGAATTGATAATTTTCTGTAGTGATATGTTTTCTTTTTTTTAATTAATTAATTAACTTATTTTATGGCTGTGTTGGGTCTTCGTTTCTGTGCGAGGGATTTCTCTAGTTGTGGCAAGTGGGGGCCACTCTTCATAGTGGTGTGCGAGTCTCTCACTATTGCGGCCTCTCTTGTTGTGGAGCACAGGCTCCAGACCAGCAGGCTCAGTAATTGTGGCTCATGGGCCCAGTTGCTCTGTGGCATGTAGGATCCTCCCAGACCGGGGCTCGAACCCGTGTCCCCTGCGTTGGCAGGCAGATTCTCAACAACTGCGCCACCAGGGAAGCGCTGTAGTGATATGCTTTGATTCCCCTCTCTTTATCGTTTGTGTATCTACTGTAGGTTTTTTTCTTTTTGGTTCCCACAAGGCTTATATAAAACATCTAATAGGGCTTCCCTGGTGGTGCAGTGGTTGAGAGTCCACCTGCCAATAAAGAGGACGCGGGTTCGTGCCCCGATCTGGGAAGATCTCATGTGCCGCAGAATGGCTAGGCCCGTGAGCCATGGCTGTTGAGCCTGCGCGTCCGCAGCCTGTGCTCCACAACGGGAGAGGCCACAAGCGTGAGGGGCCCGCATACTGAAAAAAAACAAATCTAATAAATATAAGTCTATTTTAAGCTGATAACAATTTAACATGGATCACATACAAAAAATCTACCCTTTTACTGCCCTTCATTTTATGTTTTTGATATGACAGTTTACATCTTTTTATACTGTGTATCCATTAACAAATTACTGTAGAGGGCAGTTTGTTGCTGAATACTAATTTTTCTTTCTGCATCTTGCCAATTTGTTCATAAATTCTAATAAGTTAGGTTTTCTATATAGACAATAATCTCAACTTTGACAAATAACAATTTTCTATTTCTTCTTTTTGAGTCCTGATAGCTTTAATTTCTTTCCTGACTGTGCTCATTATGACAATTCTAAACATACAAGTGCTGATAGCAGAGGCCCTTGTCTTATAACTGCTCTTTAAGGATATGCTGTCAACATTGTTACATTAAGTATGAATTTTGTTCTAAATTTTTTAGATATCCTTTGCATAAATGGAGTTCCTTTATATTCTTTTTTTTACATCTTTATTGGAGTATAATTGCTTTACAATGGTGTGTTAGTTTCTGCATTATAACAAAGTGAATCAGTTATACATATACATATGTTCCCATATCTCTTCCCTCTTGCGTCTCCCTCCCTCCCTCCCTCCCAATCCCACCCCTCTAGGTGATCACAAAGCACTGAGCTGATCTCCCTGTGCTATGCGGCTGCTACCCACTAGCTATCTATTTTACATTTGGTAGTGTATATATGTCCATGACACTCTCTCACTTTGTCAAAGCTAACCCTTCCCCCTCCCCATATCCTCAAGTCCATTCTCTAGTAGGTCTCTGTCTTTATTTCTGTCTTACCCCTAGGTTCTTCAGGGCATTTTTTCCCTTAGATTCCATATATATATGTTAGCATACTGTACTTGTCTTTTTCTTTCTGACTTACTTCACTCTGTATGACAGACTCTAGGTCTATCCACCTCATTACAAATAGCTCAATTTCGTTTCTTTTTATGGCTGCATAATATTCCATTGTATATATGTGCCACATCTTCTTTATCCATTCACCTGATGATGGACACTTAGGTTGTTTCCATCTCCTGGCTGTTGTAAATAGAGATGCAATGAACATTTTGGTACATGACTCTTTTTGAATTATGCTTTTCTCAGGGTATATGCCCAGTAGTGGGATTGCTGGGTCATATGGTAGTTCTATTTGTACTTTTTTAAGGACCCTCCATACTGTTCTCCATAGTGGCTGTAGCAATTCACATTCCCACCAGCAGTGCAAGAGGGTTCCCTTTACTCCACACCCTCTACAGCATTTATTGTTTGCAGATTTTTTGATGATGGCCATTCTGACCGGTGTGAGATGATACCACATTGTAGTTTTGATTTGCATTTCTCTAATGATTAATAATGTTGAGCATTCTTTCATGTGTTTGTTGGCAGTCTGTATATCTTCTTTGGAGAAATGTCTATTTAGGTTTTCTGCCCATTTTTGAATTGGGTTTTTTCTTTTTTCGTTATTGAGCTGCACGAGCTGCTTGTAAATTTTGGAGATTAATCCTTTGTCAGTTGCTTCATTTGCAAATATTTTCTCCCATTCTGAGGGTTGTCTTTTGGTCTTCTTTATGATTTCCATTGCTGTGCAAAAGCTTTGAAGTTTCACTAGGTCCCATTTGTTTATTTTTGTTTTTATTTCCATTTCTCTAGGACATGGGTCAAAAGGATCTTGTTGTGATTTATGTAAAAGAGTGTCCTGCCTATGTTTTCCTCTAAGAGTTTGATAGTTTCTGGCCTTACATTTAGGTCTTTAATCCATTTTGAGCTTATTTTTGTGTATGGTTTTAGGGAGTGATCTAATCTCATACTTTTACATGTACCTGTCCAGTTTTCTCAGCACCACTTATTGAAGAGGCTGTCCTTTCTCCACTGTACATTCCTGCCTCCTTTATCAAAGATAAGGTGACCATATGTGCATGGGTTTAACTCTGGGCTTTCTATCCTGTTCCATTGATCTATAATTCTGTTTTTGTGCCAGTACCCTACTGTCTTGATTACTGTAGCTTTGTAGTATAGTCTGAAGACAAGGAGCCTGATTCCTCCAGCTCCGTTTTTTGTTCTCAAGACTGCTTTGGCTAATCGGGGTCCTTTGGGTTTCCATAAAAATTGTGAAATTTTTTGTTCTAGTTCTGTGAAAAATGCCAGTGGTTGTTTGATAGGGAGTGCATTGAATCTGTAGATTGCTTTGGGTAGTAGAGTCATTTTCACAATGTTGATTCTTCCAATCCAAGAACATGGTATATCTCTCCATCTATTTGTATCATCTTTAATTTCGTTCATCAGTGTCTTATAATTTTCTGCATACAGGTCTTTTGTCTCCTTAGGTAGGTTTATTTCTAGATATTTTATTCTTTTTATTGCAGTGGTAAACGGGAGTGTTTTCTTGATTTCACTTTCAGATTTTTCATCATTAGTATATAGGAATGCCAGAGATTTCTGTGCATTAATTTTGTGTCCAGCCACTTTACCAAATTCATTGATTAGATCTAGCAGATTTCTGGTAGCATCTTTAGGATTCCCTATGTATAGTATCATGTCATCTGCAAACAGTGACCGCTTTACTTGTTCTTTTCCGATTTGGATTCTTTTTATTTCCTTTTCTTCTCTGATTGCTGTGGCTAAAACTTCCAAAACTATGTTGAATAAGAGTGGTGAGAGTGGGCAACCTTGTCTTGTTCCTGATCTTAGTGGAAATGCTTTCAGTTTTTCACCATTGAGGATGATGTTGGCTGTGGGTTTGTCATATATGGCCTTTATTAAGTGGAGAAAAGTTCCCTCTATGCCTACTTTCTGGAGGGTTCTTATCATAAATGGATGTTGAATTTTGTCTAAAGCTTTCTCTGCATCTATTGAGATGATCATATGGTTTTTCTCCTTCAATTTGTTAATATGGTTAATCACATTGATAGATTTGCGTATATTGAAGAATCCTTGCATTCCTGGAATAAACCTCACTTGATCATGGTGTATGATCCTTTTAATGTGCTGTTGGATTCTGTTTGCTAGTATTTTGTTGAGGATTTTTGCATCTATGTTCATCAGTGATATTGGCCTGTAGTTTTCTTTGTGACATCCTTGCCTGGTTTTGGTATCAGGCTGATGGTGGCCTCATAGAATGAGTTTGGGAGTGTTCCTCCCTCTGCTATATTTTGGAAGAGTTTGAGGAGGGTAGGCGTTAGCTCTTCTCTAAATGTTTGATAGAATTCGCCTGTGAAGCCATCTGGTCCTGGGCTTTTGTTTGTTGGAAGATTTTTATTCACAGTTTCAATTTCAGTGCTTGTGATTGGTCTGTTCATATTTTCTATTTCTTTCTTATTCAGTCTTGGTAGGTTGTGCATTTCTAAGAATTTGTCCATTTCTTCCAGGTTGTCCATTTTATTGGCATAGAGTTGCTTGTAGTAATCACTCATGATCTTTTGTATTTCTGCAGTGTCAGTTGTTACTTCTCCTTTTTCATTTCTAATTCTATTGATTGGAGTCTTCTCCCTTTTTTTTCTTGATGAGTCTGGCTAATGGTTTATCTATTTTGTTTACCTTCTTAAAGGGCCAGCTTTTAGTTTTATTGATCTTTGCTATCATTTCCTTCTTTTCTTTTTCATTTATTTATGATCTGATCTTTATGATTTCTTTCCTCCTGCTGACTTTGGGGTTTTTTTTGTTCTTCTTTCTCTAATTGCTTTAGGTGCAAGTTTAGGTTGTTTATTCGAGATGTTTCCTGTTTCTTAAGGTAGGATTGTATTGCTATAAACTTCCCTCTTAGAACTGCTTTTGCTGCATCCCATAGGTTATGGGTCGTCGTGTCTCCACTGTCCTTTGTTTCTAGGTATTTTTTTATTTCCTCTTTGATTTCTTCAGTGATCACTTCGTTATTAGGTATTGTATTGTTTAGCCTCCATGTGTGTGTATTTTTTACAGATCTTTTCCTGTAATTGATATCTAACCTCATACAATTGTGGTTGGAAAAGATATTTGATACAATTGCAATTTTCTTAAATTTACCAATGCTTCATTTGTGACCCAAGATATGATCTATCCTGGAGAATGTTCCATGAGCACTTGAGAAGAAAGTGTATTCTGTTGTTTTTGGATGGAATGTCCCATAAATATTAGTTAAGTACATCTTGTCTAATATGTCATTTCAAGCTTGTGTTTCCTTATTTATTTTCATTTTGGATTATCTGTCCATTGGTGAAACTGGGGTGTTAAAGTCCCCTACTATGATTGTGTTACTGTCGGTTTCCCCTTTTATGGCTGTTAGTATTTGCCTTATGTATTGAGGTGGTCCTATTTGGGTGCATAAATATTTACAATTGTTATATCTTCTTCTTTGATCGATCTCTTGATCATTATGTAGTGTCCTTCTTTGTCTTTTCTAATAGTCCTTATTTTAAGGTCTCTTTTGTCTTATATGAGAATTGCTACTTCAGCTTTTGGTTTCCATTTGCATGCAATATCTTTTTCCATCCCCTCACTTTCAGTCTGTATGTGTCTCTAGGTCTGAAGTGGGTCTCTTGTAGACAGCATATATATGGATCTTGTTTTTGTATCCATTGAGCCAGTCTGTATCTTTTGGTGGGAGCATTTAACCCATTTACATTTAGGGTAATTATCGATATGTATGTTCCTATTCCCATTTTCTTAATTGTTTTGGGTTTGTTATTGTAGGTGTTTTCCTTCTCTTGTGTTTCCTGCCTAGAGAAGATCCTTTAGCATTTTCTGTAAACTGGTTTGGTCGTGCTGAACTCTCTCAGCTTTTGCTTGTCTGTAAAGGTTTAATTTCTCCATCAAATCTGAATGAGATCCTTGCTGGGTAGAGTAATCTTGGTTGTAGATTTTTCTCCTTCATCACTTTAAATATGTCCTGCCAGTCCCTTCTGGCTTGCAGAGTTTCTGCTGAAAGGTCAGCTCTTAACCTTTTGGGTTTCCCTTGTGTGTTATTTGTTGTTTCTCCCTTGCTGCTTTTAATGTTTTCTTTGTGTTTAATTTTTGACAGTTTGATTAATATGTGTCTTGCCGTGTTTTTCCTTGGATTTATCCTGTATGGGACTCTCTGTGCTTCCTGGACTTGATTAACTATTTCCTTTCCCATATTAGGGAAGTTTTCAACTATAATCTCTTCAAATATTTTCTCAGTCCGTTTCTTTTGCTCTTCTTCTTCTGGAACCCCTATAATTCGAATGTTGGTGCATTTATTGTTGTCCCAGATGTCTCTGAGACTGTCCTCAGTTCTTTTTATCCTTTTTCCTTTGTTCTGCTCTGCAGTAGTTATTTCCACTATTTTATCTTAGATGTCACTTATCCGTTCTTCTGATTCAGTTATTCTGCTATCGATCCCTTCTAGAGTATTTTTAATTTCATTTATTGTGCTGTTCATCATTGCTGGTTTCATCTTTATTTCTTCTCTGTCCTTGCTAAATGTTTCTTGTATTTTCCCTATTCCATTTCCAAGATTTTGGATCATCTTTACTATCATTATTCTGAATTCTTTTTCAGGTAGACTGCCTATTTCCTCTTCATTTGTTAGGTCTGGTGGGTTTTTATCTTGCTCCCTCATCTGCTGTGTGTTTTTCTGTCTTCTCATTTTGCTTATCTTACTGTGTTTGGGGTCTCCTTTTTGCAGGCTGCAGCTTCGTAGTTCCTGTTGTTTTTGGTGTTTGTCCCCAGTGGCTAAAGTTGGTTCAGTCTGTTGTGTAGGCTTCCAGGTGGAGGGGACTAGTGCCTGTGTTCTGGTGGATGAGGCTGGATCTTGTCTTTCTGGTGGGCAGGTCCATGTCTGGTGGTGTGTTTTAGGGTGTCTGTGGACTTATTATAATTTTAGGCAGCCTCTCTGCTAATGGCTGGGGTTGTGTTCCTTTCTTGCTAGTTGTTTGGCATAGGGTGTTTAGCACTGTAACTTGCTAGTCATTGACTGAAGCTGGGTGTTGGTGTTGAGATGGAGATCTCTGGGAGATTTTCACTGTTTTATATTATATGGAGCTGGGAGGTCTCTTGTGGACCAGTGTCCTGAAGTTGGCTCTCCCGCCTCAGAGGCACAGCACTGACTCCTGGCTGCAGCACCAAGAGCCTTTCATCTGCACGGCTCAGAATAAAAGGGAGAAAAAGTAGAAAGAAAGAAAGAGGATAAGATAAAATAAAATTAAATTAAATTAAATTAAATTAAATTTAAAAGTTATTAAAATAAAAAATAATTATTAAGAAAAAAAATTCTTTAAGTAAAAAAAACGGATGGATAGAACCCTAGGACAAATGGTGATAGCAAAGCTATGCAGACAAAATCTCACACAGAAGCATACACATACACACAAAAAGAGGAAAAGGGGAAAAAATAATAAATGTTGCTCCCAAAGTCCACCTCCTCAATTTGGGATGATTCGTTGTCTATTCAGGTATTCCACAGATGCAGGGTACATCAAGTTGATTGTGGAGATTTAATCAGCTGCTCCTGAGGCTGCTGGGAGAGATTTCCCTTTCTCTTCTTTGTTCCCACGGCTCCAGGGGCTCAGCTTTGGACTTGGCCCCATGTCTACGTGTAGGTAAGTGGAGGGCATCTGTTCTTCACTCAGACAGGACGGGGTTAAAGGAGCTGCTGATTCGGGGGCTCTGGCTCACTCAGGCCGGGGGGAGGGAGGGGCACGGAGTGCGGGGCGAGCCTGCGGCAGCAGAGGCCAGCATGACGTGCACCAGCTTGAGGTGCGCCGTGTGTTCTCCCGGGGAAGTTGTCCCTGGATCCCGGCACCCTGGCAGTGGCGGGCTGCACAGGCTCTCCGGAAGGGAGGTGTGGATAGTGACCCGTGCTCACACACAGGCTTCTTGGTGGCGACAGCAGCAGCCTTAGCGTCTCATGCCCATCTCTGGGGTCCTTGCTGTTAGCCGTGGCTCGTGCCCGTCTCTGGAGCTCCTTTAAGCAACGCTCTTAATCCCCTGTCCTAGCACACCAGGAAACAAAGAGGGAGGAAAAAGTCGCTTGCCTCTTCGGCAGGTCCAGACTTTTTTCCTGGACTCCCTCCCGGCTAGCCGTGGTGCACTAACCCCTTCAGGCTGTGTTCACGCCTCCAACCCCAGTCCTCTCCCTGCGCTCCGACCGAAGCCCGAGCCTCAGCTCCCAGCCCCCGCCCACCCTGACGGGTGAGCAGACAAGCCTCTCGGACTGTTGAGTGCTGGTCGGCCCCGATCCTTTGTGCGGGAATCTCCCCGCTTTGCCCTCCGCACCCCTGTTGCTGCGCTCTCCTCCATGGCTCTGAAGCTCCCCCCTCTGCCACCCACAGTCTCCGCCCGCGAAGGGGCTTCCTAGTGTGTAGAAACCTTTCCTCCTTCACAGCTCCCTCCCTCTGGAGCAGGTCCCGTCCCTATTCTTTTATCTCTGTTTCTTCTTTTTTCTTTTGCCCTACCCAGTTACGTGGGGGCCTTTCTTGCCTTTTGGGAGGTCTGAGGACTTCTGCCAGCGTTCAGTGGGTGTTCTGTAAGAGTTGTTCCACGTGTAGATGTATTTCTGGTGTATCTGTGGTGAGGAAGGTGATCTCCGCATCTTACTCTTCCGCCATTTTCCCCCTCTCCCCTTTATGTTCTTAGTTTAATAATTTTAAAATCAAGAATGTTTTTAAATTTTATTAAGCATTTTTTGCATATATTTAGATGATTATAAAACTTTTTATTTAATCTGTTAATGTGAAAATTTCATTAGATTTTTTTTAATCCAATCTTGCATTGCTGGGATAACACAATTTGGTCATGATGATTATCTTTATTACACATCACAGTGTTCTATTTGATAATGGTTTTTTTTTGGATTTTGCATCTTTATTAATCAATGAGATAGTTCTATAATTCTCCTTTTTCATACTGCCAGAGTCAGGCTTTGATATAAAGTTTATGCTGGTCTCATAAAAAGAGTTGGGGAATTTCCCACTGTAATTGGTTATATAAGTACACTTGTTCTTTGTATGTTTATAGAAATAACCTGTAAAACTGTGTTGTGTCTGTGCTCTCTTTGTGAGAGCAGTTTTTAAACTACTAATTTATGCATTTTATTTCTTCTTGAGTCAATTTTAGTTAATATATTTTCATAGGAATTTGAATATTTACCTAAATTTTAAAATATTTAGACAAAGTTATTTATAACAATATAACAATCTTTTAAATGTCTGTATCCTTTGTCATTCTTAATATCATTTTGTCTGTTTTTTTCTCCCTTGATCCTTTTTCCCATACATTTGTAGATACATTAGTCTTTTCAAAGAATGCTCCATTGTTTTTATAAACACTCTCTTAAGTTGAACACTCATCAGTTTAATTTTTTTCCTTCTTTTTTGGTTAAGCATTTAAGGCTATATATATTTCTCTCTAAATGCCATTTTAGCCAAGTTCGTTATTTAAATATACTTTTAAAAATTAAAATCCAAAAGAGTTCTTGGATAAGAATTGTAGGAAACCAAAATTTGAAAAGGGAAGAAGATGAAGAGACATAAGGGAAAAAAAAAGGTGAGAGCCAGTAGAGTAAAAGAAGGCCCTGTACTCCATGATTTCACAACTCTCCATGGCCTTTAAGATCTACAGCAAAGCTGCTGAACTTGCAGTAATCTTAGTTGTGAGATGATTTTACTTGAAAACAGGTGAAGAAGCCGACCAGTCTTTTCACTTACAATCATGTGGAGAGCAGAGAGAAACATTTGGAAATAAGCCTCAGGAGCAATTGGAAAACTGGGCTTCCAAAAGGCTGTGGAGTTTGGGCTCATGGAAAATTAATGACTGATTAGTGTAATAGAGAAACTATGCAGGTTTCAGTGTAATACTATGAGAGGAGGACCTATGTTAGATTGGCCTTTAAGTGCTTGTACAACATCCTTTGAAATTTCTTCCACTCCAAGATATTCACTTCTCACTAGCCAAACAGAGTAGAAGCTGGTAATAGATAGCACAGAGAGGGGTAAAGATAGCATTTTGTTTTCCTGTTTTCCTGGATATGAATCAAAGAAAAGATGTGTGAGTAGCACCATCTTCAAAAAAATTTTTTTCCTGTTTTCACAAACTCTGGTATCTGCTCTGCTAATACGCAGGAAAAGGATGCACCCACAAGAAAATCTATTAGTGATAGTGTTTGAAAACTGAAATAGAAATTATGCACTTTAACTTTTTGTTTTATAAGTAGGAACTTTTTTGCAATTGTAGTTAGCTTAACAAGTAGAGGTATTTTCCTCGTGAGTACATTTATCATGTAAGTTCACAGATATTTGAATGGTTAAAAAAAATACCCAATTTAATAGAATCACACAGAAAAAGAGAAAAATGGATACCACCTGGTGATCATAACTTAACACAGTCTAACACTTTACTAATATATTTGAACAAACATAGTTTCAATTAGCTATTACCTCATATCACCACAAAAGTTAGTGGCTTAAAAGAACAATTATTTTATTATCTCTTATGATTTCTGTGCACCAGGAATTTAGGGAAGAGCTACTTTGGGTAGTTCTGGCTCTGGATCTCTCATGTGTTTGCAGTCAGACAATAATTAAGCCTATAATAGCAGGGTGCTGAAACTAGGGACTGCTCAAGCATCTCTCATTCTTCATGGAGTCTCTTGGCCTTTCCATGTAGTCTCTCTACATGGTCTAGTCTGAGCTTCTAGTAACTCAGACTGCCTGATGGTTGCTGAAAGCTTCAAGAGAAAATATTCCAGGTCATAAGGTAGAGGTTGAATTGCCTTTTATGACCTAGCCTTGAAAGTCCCATAACATTAATTCTGCCATACTCTGGGTCAAATCAATCACAATATTCCACCTATTTTCAAAGGGAGGGGACATAGACCCAATCTCTGAATGGGGTGAGAGTCAAAATATTTGCAAACATATTTTAAAATCACCACAAATATACAGAAAGTAGAGGAGGATATTTTACAGTCCTTGTTTAGAATGACTGAGTGTTGGTCAATCTTAAAATAGACCTTCCTTCATCCAGCTATTCAACCTACAAATACACACATTCTCAGTGTTTTAGATATTTGGAGTCTTGACTTTTTTCTTGCCATCACTTTTATTTTCCTTCAACATTAGGATCTACATTAGAAGAAAAGCAATCTTGGGCATGTATGCCACATGATAGAAGTCCTTATGGGGGAAAAAAAGAAAGAAGCTACTGTTAATGACAACCCATTTTATACAACATATCAAGCTAAACTTCATACTTTGCTTTATCTCATTGAAACTGTCAGGCTATCTATTGCTGTATAACAAATTACTCTAAACTCTTAGTGTTGCAAAATAACAATTGGATTAGTCTGACAAATTTGGGGGTCAGGAATTCAGACAGGGCACAGTGGGGCTGGCTCATCTATGCTCCATAATAACTAAGGTGGAGGGGGGACCTTCAATATGGTGGAGGAGTAAGATGTGGAAGTCACCTTCCTCCACACAAATACATCAAAAATACTCCTACAAGTGGAACAACTCCTACAGAACACCTACTGAATGAGTGCAGAAGACCTCAGACTTCCCAAAAGATGACTGAGGGCAACCTACAGGCAGAGGTGGGTCCAAAACCAAAGCTGAACTCCAGGAGCTGTGCAAACAAAGAAGAGGAAAGGAAATTTCTCCATGCAACCTGAGGAGCAGTGGATTAAATCTCCACAATCAACTTGGTGTACCCTGCATCTGTGGGATACCTGAATAGACAACAAATCGTCCCAAAATAGAGGCGGTGGACTTTAGGAGCAACTAGAGACTTGGGGTTTGCTGTCTGCAACTGATTTGTTTCTGATATTTATGTTTATCTTAGTTTAGTTTGTAGTGCTTGTTATCATTGGTGGATTTGTTTGTTGCTCTCTTCTTTTTTTAAAATATTATTTTTTACATTAATAATATTTTTCTTCCTTTTCTTCCCCTTTTCTTCTGAGCCATGTAGCTGACAGGGTCTTGGTGCTCGAGACTGGTGTCAGGCCTGAGCCTCTGGGGTGAGAGAGCCGAGTTCAGGACACTGGACAACAAGACACCTAGAACCACGTAATATCAATCAGCAAGAGCTCTCTCAGAGATCTCTGTCTCTGTGCTAAGACCCAGCTCCACCCAACGGCCAGTAAGATCCAGTGCTGGATGCCCCATGCCAAAAAACTGGTAATACAGGAACACAACCCCACCCATTAGCAGAGAGGTTGCCTAAAATCATACTAAGTTGACAGATACTCCAAAACACACCATCCAACATGGCACTGTCCAGCAGAGAGACAAGATCCAGCACACACACCAGAACACAGGTACTAGTCCCCTCCATCAGGAAGCCTACACAAGCCACTGAACCAACATCACCAACTGAGGGCACACACCAAAAACAACGGGAACTACAAACTTGCAGCCTACAAAAAGGAGACCCCAAATACAGTAAGTTAAACAAAATGAGAAGACAGAGAAATATTCATTAGATGAAGCAGCAAGGTAAAAACCCACCAGATCAAACAAATGAAGAGGAAATAGGCAGTCTACCTGAAAAAGAATTCAGAGTAATGATAGTAAAGATGATACAAAATCTTGGAAATAGAATGGAGAAAATGCAAGAAATGATTAACAAGGACCTAGAAGAACTAAAGAGCAAGCAAACAATGATGAACGACACAATAAATGAAATTAAAAATTCTCTAGAGGGAATCAATAGTAGAATAACTGAGGCAGAAAAACGGATAAGTGACCTGGAGATAAAATAGTGGAAATAACTACTGCAGAGCAGAATAAAGAAAAAAGAATGAAAAGAATTGAGGACAATCTCAGAGGTCTCTGGGACAATATTAACTGCACCAACATTCAAATTATAGGGGTCCCAGAAGAAAAAGAGGAAAAGAAAGGGACTGAGAAAATATTTGAAGAGATTATAGTTGAAAATTTCCCTAATATGGGAAAGGAAATAGTCAATCAAGTCCAGGAAGCACAGAGAGTCCCATACAGGATAAATCCAAGGAAAAACACGGCAAGACACATATTAATCAAACTGTCAAAAATTAAACACAAAGAAAAAATATTAAAAGCAGCAAGGGAAAAATGACAAGTAACATACAATGGAATCTCCATAAGGTTAACAGCTGATCTTACAGCAAAACTCTGCAAGCCAGAAGGGACTGGCAGGACATATTTAAAGTGATGAAAGGGAAAAACCTACAACCAAGATCAATCTACCCAGTAAGAATCTCATTCAGATTGGACAGAGAAATTAAAACCTTTACAGATAAGCAAAAGCTACAAGAATTCAGCACCACCAAACCAGCTTTACAACAAATGCTAAAGGAACTCCTCTAGGCAGGAAACACAAGAGAAGGAAAAGACCTAGAATAACAAACCCAAAACAATTGAGAAAATGGTAATAGGAGCATACATATCAATAACTACCTTAAATGTAAATGGATTAAATGCTCCCACCAAAAGATACAGACTGGCTCAATGGATACAAAAACAAGATCCATATATATGCTGTCTACAAGAGACCCACTTCAGACCTAGAGACACATACAGACTGAAAGTGAGGGGATGGAAAAAGATATTGCATGCAAATGGAAACCAAAAGCTGAAGTAGCAATTCTCATATCAGACAAAATAGACTTTAAAATAAAGACTATTACAAGAGACAAAGAAGGACACTACGTAATGATCAAGGGATCAATCCAAGAAGAAGATAAAACAATTGTAAATATTTATGCACCCAACACAGGAGTACCTCAATACATAAGGCAAATGCTAACAGCCATAAAAGGGGAAATTGACAGTAACACAATCATAGTAGGGGACTTTAACACCCCACTTTCACCAATGGACAGATCACCCAAAATGAAAATAAATAAGGAAACACAAGCTTTAAATGACATATTAGACAAGATGCACTTAACTGCTATTTATAGGACATTCCATCCAAAAACAACAGAATACACTTTCTTCTTAAGTGCTCATAGAACATTCTCCAGGATAGATCATATCTTGGGTCACAAATCAAGCATTGGTAAATTTAAGAAAAATGAAATCATATCAAGTATCATTTCCAACCACAACGCTATGAGCCTAGATATCAATTACAGGAAAAAATGTATAAAAAATTCAAACACATGGAGGCTAAAATATACACTACTAAATGACCAAGAGATCACTGAAGAAATCAAGAGGAAACCAAAAAATACCTAGAAACAAATGACAATGAAAACAGAATGACCCAAAACCTATGGGCTGCAGCAAAAGCAGTTTTAAGAGGGAAATTTATAGCAATACAATCCTACCTCAAGAAACAAGAAAAATCTCAAATAAACAACCTAACCTTACACCTTGCACCTAAAGAAAGAAGAACAAAAATAACCAAAGTTAGCAGAAGGAAAGAAATCATAAAAATCACATCAGAAATAAATGAAGGAAACAATAGCAAAGATCAATAAAATTGAAATCTTGTTCTTTGAGAAGATAAACAAAATTGATAAACCATTAGCCAGACTCATCAAGACAAAAAGGGAGAAGACTCAAATCAATAGAATTAGAAATGAAAAAGGAGAGCAGCTGACACTGCAGAAATACAAAGGATCATGAGAGATTACTACAAGCAGCTATATGTCAATTAAATGGACAACCTGGAAAAAATTGACAAATTCATAGAAATACACAACCTTCCGACACTGAACCAAAAAGAAATAGAAAATATAAACAGAACAATCACAGGCCTAGAAATTGAAAGTTTGAATAAATACCTTCCAACAAATAAAAGTCAAGGACCAGATAGTTTCACAGGCGAGTTCCATCAAATATTTAGAGAAGAGCTAACACCTGTCCTTCTAACCACTTCCAAAATATAGCAGAGGGAGGAACACTCCCAAATTCATTGTACAGGGCCATTGTCACCCTGATACCAAAACTAGACAAAGATGTCACAAGGAAAGATAACTACAGGCCAATATCACTGATGAACATAGATGCAAAAATCCTCAACAAAATACCAGCAAACAGAATCCAACAGCACTTTAAAGGATCATACAACATGATCAAGTGGGGTTTATCCCAGGAATGCAAGGATTCTTCAATATACGCAAATCAATCAATGTGATAAGCCATATTAACAAACTGAAGGAGAAAAACCATATGATCGTCTCAATAGATGCAGAAAAAGCTTTCAAGAACATTCAACACCAATTTATGATAAAAACCGTCCAGAAAGTAGTCATAGAGGGAACTTATCTCAACATAATAATGGCCATATATGACAAACCCACAACCAACATCGTTCTCAATGGTGAAAAACTGAAATCATTTCCACTAAGATCAGGAAAAAGACAAGGTTGCCCACTCTCACCACTATTATTCAACATAGTTTTGGAAGTTTTAGCCAAAGCCATCAAGGAAGAAAAAGAAATAAAAGGAATCCAAATCAGAAAAGAACTAAAGCTGTCACTGTTTGCATGAAATGATACTATACATAGAGATTCCTAAAAACTCCAGCAGAAAACTACTAGAGGTAATCAAAGAATCTGGTAAAGTAGCAGGATACAAAATTAATGCACATGCATTCCAATACACTAATGATGAAAAATCTGAAAGAGAAATTAAGGAAACACTCCCATTTACCATTGCAACAAAAAGAATAAAATACCTAGGGATAAACCTACCTAAGGAGACAAAAGACCGGTATGCAGACAAGTATAAGACACTGATGAAAGAAATTAAAGATGATACAAACAGATGGAGAGATATACCATGTTCTTGGATTGGAAGAATCAACATTGTGAAAATGACTATACTACCCAAAGCAGTCTACAGATTCAATGCCATCCTTATCAAACTACCAATTGCATTTTTCACAGAACTAGAGCAAAAAATTTCACAATTTGTATGGAAACACAAAGGACCCCAAATAGCAAAAGCCACCTTGAGAAAGAAAAACGGAGCTGGAGGAATCAGGCTCCCTGGTTTCAGACTGTACTACAAAGCTACAGTAATCAAGACAGTATGGTACTGGTGCAAAAACAAAAATATAGATCCATGGAACAGGATAGAAAGCCAGGGATAAACCCACTCACATATGGTCACCTTATCTTTGATAAAGGAAGCAAGAATATACAATGGAGAAAAGACAGCCTCTTCAATAAGTGGTGCTGGGAAAACTGGACAGCTACATGTAAAAGAATGAAATTAGAACACTCCCTAACACCATACACAAAAATAAACTCAAAATGGATTAAAGACCTAAATGTAAGGCCAAACACTATCAAACTCTTAGAGGAAAACATAGGCAGAACATTCTATGACATAAATCACAGCATGGTCCTTTTTGACCCACCTCCTAAAGAAATGGAAATAAACCCAAAAATAAACAAATGGGACCTAATGAAACTTAAAAGCTTTTGCACAGCAAAGGAAACCATAAACAAGACAAAAAGACAGCCCTCAAAATGGGAAAAGATATTTGCAAATGAAGCAACTGACAAAGGATTAATCTCCAAAATATACAAGCAGCTCAATATCAAAAAACAAACAACCCAGTCCAAAAATGGGCAGAAAACCGAAATAGATATTTCTCCAAAGAAGATATACAGATTTCCAACAAACACATGAAAGGATGCTCAACATCACTAATCATTAGAGATATGCAAATCAAAACTATAATGTGGTATCTCCTCACACCAGTCAGAATGGCCATCATCAAAAATCTACAGGGGCTTCCCTGGTGGCGCAGTGGTTGAGAGTCTGCCTGCCGATGCAGGGGACACAGGTTCGTGCTCCGGTCCGGGAAGATCCCACATGCCACAGAGCGGCTAGGCCCATGAGCTATGGCCGCTGAGCCTGCGCATCCGGAGCCTGTGCTCTGCAACGGGAGAGGCCACAGCAGTGAGAGGCCCGTGTACCGCAAAAAAAAAAAAAAAAGAAAAAAAATCTACAAACAATAAATGGAGAGAGTGTGGAGAAAAGGGAACCCTCTTGCATTGTTGGTAGGATTGTAAATTGATACAGCCGCTATGGAGAACAGTATGGAGGTTCCTTACAAAACTAAAAATAGAACTACCTTACAACCCAGCAATCCCACTACTGGGCATATATCCTGATAAAACCATAATTCAAAAAGAGTCATGTAACCTAATGTGCATTGCAGCTCTATTTACAACATCCAGGACATGGAAGCAACCTAAGTGTCCATCAACAGATGAATGGATAAAGAAGAGGTGGCACATATATACAATGGAATATTATTCAGCCATAAAAAGGAATGAAATTGAGTTATTTGTAGTGAGGTGGATGGACCTAGAGTCTGTCATACACAGTGAAGTAAGTCAGAAAGAGAAAAACAAATACTGTACTCTAACACATATATATGGAATGTTAAAAAAATGTTTCTGATGAACCTAGGGGCAGGGCAGGAACAAAGACAAAGATGTAGAGAGTGGACTTGAGGACATTGACATGGGGAGGGGGAAGTGTAAGCTGGGACGAAGTTAAGGAGTAGCATTGACATATATACACTACAAAATGTAAAATATATATCTAGTGGGAAGTAGCTGCATCACATAGGGTGATCAGCTAGGTGCTTTGTGACCACCTAGAGGGGTGGGATAGGGAGGCTGGGAGGGAGATGCAAGAGGAAAGGGATATTGGGATATATGTATACATATAACTGATTCACTTTGTTATACAGCAGAAACTAACACAACATTGTAAAGCAACTATAGTCCAATAAAGATGTTAAAGAAGTGAATCATAAGTGAAGTTTGGTAAAATAAGGAAAAATATTATAAACTTCTGGCAGTAAGGTAAAAGTGACAGGTAAACCTAGAAGATATATTTTTAAATTATCCTTTATTTTAAGAAGACAAAATATTTAGAGTGAATGAGTAATGTTTGAAACTGTGATAGAACTGATAGGGGGGAAAAGCAATAATAAAGATATTTGATTCTATAAGCTCAAGTAGGATACTGTGCATGAAATGAATTTAGGAAACAGTGCCCAGGAAAGTAGCACAGGGAAACACTGATAGTTTCCTCTTATTACACAAAAATAGTAAAAAGTGAAACTGAGATGATGATGGAGAGATAACTAATTACAATGAAATCATTTATCTGGACTAAAGTTTATGGTATGCAACCAACCTAAGTCCCTGTATTATGAATTTTATGAATCCAAATGCTAGTATGTTCAAGCTTATACATAGTACAGATCATAAATGTATAGTGTTAATTTCTAACATAGAATATATTATTGTTTGCAATTCTAAATTCGGATGGATATATAATTCAACCCAGTTTTTTTCTACTCAAATATTATATGTCAATGTATGTTTTATAATCATCTGTAGACATTGTAAGATTTTCAGATTTTACTATAGCAACATTAATAAATGATGCTGGGGAAAAAAATAACTAAGGTCTTAGCTAGAGTGGACTGGAAGGGTGGAGAAGGCTGTCATGGCCCTTCTGGGGTCATAACTCTGGGAACATGGCTCTAGTTGTTGGTTTGGTTCCTTGATTCTTTTCCACATGGTGTTTGCTGAAGCTGGAATGTCTAAGATGACTTCATCAGTTACCTGTCTGGTGCCTGTTCTTGGATAGCTGGAACAGCTGGATTTGTCTACATCTCTCTCTCTCTCTCTCTCTCTCTCTCTCTCTCTCTCTCTCTCGCTCTCTCTCGCTCTCTCTCTCCCTCTCCATGCAGCCTCTCCCCATGGTTACCTTAGGCTTCCTTACAGCATAGCGATCTCAGGCTAGTCAGACTTTTTACACGATAGCTGGCGCCAGCCAGAGTGAGTGTTTGAAGAGACCAGGTGGAAGCAGCGAGGCTTCTTATGACCTAGACTTGGAAGTCACCCAGTGTACTTTCCACCATATTCTATCAGCCAAAAGTGAGTTACAGAGCCAGTGCAGATTCCAGGATGCAGAGGAAAGATTACACCTCTTCGTGGGAGGATAGCGGGTACATATAGGGAAGGAATTGTTAGTGGCTATTGTGGAAACAAGCTACTACATTTCCTTTTCATAAATGAGGAGAATGAGACTCAGAAAAGTTAAATAAATGGTTTGTGATTATACAGTAAGTAAGAAAGTAAGTAAGGGGTAGGGAACACAAACCCAGGTAGTATGACTTCAAGTTGAGAACTCCTCTCACTTTATTGTGAAGCCTCTATGCAATCTATCAATTAGTGTTTCCCCATATTTGTTCCTTAGAAGCTCTGCTCCACAAAAAGCCATGGTTTGAGGTAATTTGGGAAACATTGCAAAACATATTTCTTTTTGGAGAATCAAAATGCACATTAATATGTAAAAGGCACTGAGATATCTTTTTAACTTTCCCAAACTTGTTTGACAGAGGAATCTCTTTTTATTTATTTTTACTTATTTATTTTTGTTTTTTGTTTTTTATTTTTTTTGCGGTACGCGGGCCTCTCACTGTTGTGGCCTCTCCTGTTGCGGAGCACAGGCTCCGGATGCGCAGGCTCAGCGGCCATGGCTCACAGGCCCAGCCGCTCCGTGGCATGTGGGATCTTCCCAGACTGGGGCACGAACCTGTGTCCCCTGCATCAGCAGGCGGACTCTCAACCACTGCGCCACCAGGGAAACCCAGGAACCTCTTTTTAAATATAAGATCCATTAACATCAGTCCATGGAATATGCTTTCACAGATGCTGTATTTTTTTTAACATCTTTATTGGAGTATAGCTGCTTTACAGTATTGTGTTAGTTGTTACTGTATAACAAAGTGAATCAGCTATACATACACATATATCCCCATATCCCCTCCCTCCTGCGCCTCCCTCCCACCCTCCCTATCTCACCCCTCTAAGTGGTCACAAAGCACCGAGCTGATCTCCCTGTACTACGTGGTTGCTTCCTACCAGCTATCTATTTTACATTTGGTAGTGTATATATGTTTGTATTAAATAACACAAAAGATGTGCTATTGTTGTTATGAAATGTAATATTACAGGAAGAATTTCATTTAATGAGTACCATTGAACTGTCAAAATTACATAACAAGGGCTATTTTCATGTTCTGATTAATCATCAGATTGAAATTGCTCTGCTCATGTATATGCAGTAAATTTTCATGAAAGAGAAATCTTATGTGACCAGAGACCTTAAGTCCTTGCCAATCTATCAGTGAAAAAAATGTTGACTTTCTGCCTGTCTAAAGAACTTGGGCGCTTATATTTTTAATGTCTATAGAATGTTCAATTTTATTAATAAAAGATTTTACATGTCAAATTTACTTTTATTATATTGAAGAGAATTTTCTCACCTGTATATATTTATATAAGTTAAATATATCGTGTCTACATTCAGATAATTTCAGTCAATCTCTTTGACACTTTCTATACGTCAAGCCCCTGTGTGTATGTGTGTGTGTGTGTGTGTGTGTATACACACATATATAAACCAACACATCAGTCCGCAGAAACTTAAACATTATTTGAAAGAGATGGACCTTGCATATCTCAAACAATAATACTGCCAAACAAGGCTGTACAATAAAATGAAAAATGGAAGGTATCCCAAGTCATATGCCTCCAACAGTCAAAAGATTGATGTGAAAAGGAAAGAAATAGAAGAGCTAAGTAACTGAAGCAATTTTCATGGGGAGAGGAGTGGGACTTGACTTTCATCGTGGTGGATGTCACAGAATTTTAATTGGCAGAGAGAAGAAACCAGCCCCTGGTAGACAAAGCATGATCAAAGGCAAATGTAGTGAATCGCATTTCCCCCCATTGCCTATGTTCTTTGCCCTTTCTTCATGTCTCAACCTGCTCCTGCTTGTTTGCCCCTTCATGGCTAATCAAAGCTCTGTCTGGCAGCTGTGCTCGTCCACCACCTGGTCTCAGTCACTCAGAGCCAGCTGAAGTACTTGATCCCCCATTAAATAAAGCTCCCCAACAACTGTGATCCTCTTTTAGAACCAGATAGAAGTTTGGCACCAACAAATCAAAATAATGCCTGAGTGTACAACAGGCAACTAAATCTGATGGATCCATTACTGAGACTAAATTTAGAACTAGAGAAAAGTATGACTGACTATAGTTGATTGATTACACCATTGGGGACCACTGCAAGTGCTTTAAAAAGGTAGTCACTGGGCAAAGGTAGGGTTTTGTGAGGATTATTCTCACAATAGAGCTGTACAGAATTAACTGAAGAAAGGTGAGACTATAGACAGGGAGATCCATTGAGGAGGTGATTGAAGTTCACAAGTGAAGTGGTGAGAGCTGTTTTGATGTTAGGAGTAGACATAAAAAAGAGGAGATAAATCTGTTATATTTCAAAGAAAGATTTTCAGAACTTGGTGACAGATTGACCATAGGGGAAAACTTTGGTTTATTTCTAAAATGAGGGAATTAAAATAGATGCTTAATAAGTTTCCTTCAAACTATATAATATCTGTGAGTCTAGGATACCCACAGGGGAGAAAAAATGTAAAACTAATGTATTTTTGTCTTATAACTCAGGCTGCTATATATGATGAAATACCATAGACTGGGTGGCTTAAACAGCAGACATTTATTTTCTCACACTTCTGGAGGCTGGGAAGTCTAAGATAAATGTGCTGGCAGATTCAGTTCCTGTGAGAGCCCCTTCCTGGCTTGTCAATGGCTGCCTTCTTGTTGTATTCTTCCATGGTGGAGAGGGAGAGAACTAGCTCTCTAGTGGCCTTCTTATAAAGGCACTAATCCCATCATGAGGACTTCACCCTCATGACCTCATCTAAACATAATTACCTCTCAAGGGTTCCACCTCCTAATGCCATCACATAGCGAGGGGGGTAGGGATTCAATATATGAATTGAGTGGGGCACACATTCAATCCTTAAGAGTTCCCATTCTGAATTTTCTGCTGTTG
The DNA here is from genome assembly GCF_000442215.2 of Lipotes vexillifer. NCBI lineage: Eukaryota > Metazoa > Chordata > Mammalia > Artiodactyla > Lipotidae > Lipotes > Lipotes vexillifer. The sequence continues at coordinate 378,540 of NW_006784589.1, read as the reverse complement.
AATTCTACCATAGTCTTAAACAGGGGTCCCCAACCCCCAGGCCATGGACCGGTACCGGTCCGTGGCCTGTTAAGAACCGGGGGCCGCACATCAGGAGGTGAGCGGTGGGCAAGCGAGCGAAGTTTCATCTATATTTACCGCCACTCGTCATCACACGCATTATTGCCTGAGCTCCGCCTCCTGTCAGGTCAGCGGCAGTATTAGATGCTCATAGGAGCCCTAACCCTACTGTGAACTGTGCATGCGAGGGATCTAGGGCGCGCTCCTTATGAGAATCTGATGTCTGATGATCTGAGGTGGAGCTGGGGCAGTGATGTTAGCGCTGGGGATCAGCTGCAGATACAGATTATCATTAGCAGAGAGGTTTGACTGCACGGAGACAATAATAAATCAATTACTTGCAGACTCATATCAAAACCCTATCAGTGAGTGACAAGTGAAAACAAGCTCAGAGCTCCCACTGATTCTGCATTATGGTGAGTTGTAAAATTATTTAATTATATATTACAAGGTAATAATAATAGAAACGAAGTGCACAATAAATGTAATGTGCTTGAATCATCCCCAAACCATTCCCCTCCAACCCTCAGTCCGTGGAAAAATTGTCTTCCACGAAACTGGTCCCTGGTGCCAAAAAGGTTGGGAACTGCTGGTCTTAACACTGGTGTTATTAAACTATGGTTATATTTGTGCATGCATTCGTGCAAATCATAATTATTTTTACTATGGAACTATACTCACATTGTGCAAGCATACACATTGCTCATAATAATTAACCATCTTCCTCCTTGATAACTTTGAGTAAGCCTTTCAACTTGTTTTCTGATTTATGTGTATCAGGATTAGGTTTGATTGAATGCAACATAAAAGCCATATAATAGTGTCTTAAACACAATAAAAATTTCTTTTCCACATAAAAGAACTGTGATGATAAGCTGTCTAGAGCTGATATGGCAGGTCTACAGATGTCAGAGACTGAGGCTCCTTTACTCTCTCTGCTACTCCATCCTAGCATATGGTTTCCATTTTCAAGACTGTTTCATCATCCAATATGGATCTAGAGCTCCAACAATCTAGACATCAGAAAGGAAGAAAGGGGAAAGGGGGGAAAAGCACACTTCCCAGTTAAATCAGCACCCTGTAAGGAGCCTTCTACAGAGTACCATACAACAGTTCTACTTACATCTTATTGGCTGCCCTGATCTTTAAGAGACAGTAGTTTTAGCCAGGCACTTTGTTGCTTCCATTAATACAGGGTTCTGGTAATCAAGAAGGCAAAAATCCATATTATCTCTATCATAATATGCTTAGTAATTAACAATATAGTTTTCTGAATATTGGGTTCTATATCACTCTGGACTGTTTTATAAAAGCAAAGAAACATGAACATAGTGTTTGAATATTGTATTGGTATCAAAATAAGATACTCTGGGCTTCCCTGGTGGCGCAGAGGTTGAGAGTCCACCTGCCAATGCAGGGGACACGGGTTCGTGCCCCGGTCCGGGAGGATCCCACATGCCGTGGAGTATCTGGGCCCGTGAGCCATGGTCACTGAGCCTGCACATCCGGAGCCTGTGCTCTGCAACGGGAGAGGCCACAACAGTGAGAGGCCCGCATACCGCAAAAAAAAATAAATAAATAAAAAATAAGATACTCTGTATGTATGTAAAATGACATTTTCTTCACACTTTGTTTAATTTTCCCTCAACAACAGAGAGCTGCCTGTTTGTAAAGTTTACCTTTATGGCTCAATGACACCACTGAGCCACTGTCTACTAAACCTGTATTTTAACTTTATTCAGGTGAAGGGATGGACTTTCTCCAATCCATCCCATACTCTAACTTGGTCTCTCTAGTTGCAAGTGGCCTTCTATGGTAAGGGGAATGGCTAACCCGTGTCCCCTGCATTGGCAGGCAGACTCTCAACCACTGCACCACCAGGGAAGCCCGCCCATCCTACTTATGAAGAAACTACCAAAATCCTGAGAAACACTGCCAACAACAACAAAAAACACATATCAAGTGAAGAACATCTCCCCACAACAATGGCCAAATCCAGTAGAGACTCAATTCAAATTTGATGAGCTTAGTCCATTGTTTTCTACAAAATTTGTGTTTCACTGTGGATTTGGGGGACAAGATAATAAATTGATTTGGGCTTTAAAAAATGAGGTAGATGTATAGACTGTGTATACACATTACAGTAGAAGTCAAAATCTTCTTTTTTTTCTCTAGAAGGACAGATATTTGCTCTAGAAAAAGCCTGTCATTGGGGATGCAATGGGGTATGACAAAGGAATGATATTATAATAGTGTTGGGCTAGAGATTCAAGAATATTGCCTCAACTCACCTGTCTGGACCTCAAGAGATAGAAACAAAAACATTTGCAAAGTGAGGTCAAGTAAAACTTGATTCCTAGCTAGGATTTTGCTTCTAAACTCAAACTGAATGAAACTGTGATAACTTGGGCTGGATCCCATGGATGGCTTACTTACCCAAGTAAAGTTGGCTTCAATGTCCTAGAACTAACACATCCTAAAAACCCACTCTGCATCTCTTTCCTAAGTTCAAAAGTTACTATTTTACTAGACCAAAAAGCTACCCCATACATCAAAGTTCATAGTGGCATTATTGGCAATAGCCAAAAGGTGGAAACAACCCAAATGTACATCAACAAATTAATAGATAAACAAAATGCAGTATATACATACAATGGAATATTATGCAGACTTGAAAAGGAATGAAATTCTGACACATGCTACAATATGGATTACCCTTGAAGACATCATGCCAAGTGAATAAACCAGACACAAAAAGACAAATACTGTATGATTCCACCTATGTGAGGTATGCTGAGTAGTCAAATTCAGATAAATATTTAGTAGGGAAAAGAGTTTAATTCAAATGCAAATATTTGGGGAAGATATAAGCACATTATCTAATGAAGTCAAGATAGTGAATAAATTGACAGTGACATTTGGGCAACACAGCTGCAAATAAAACCACAATTGATCCTAAGTATTGTTGTTGCCTGTTGGTTTATTTTTAGTCTTCTCATTCAGTTTCCAAAGTACTTTCTCCCTTTCTCCCCACACTTCCATCTGTTTCCATTTTTTCTCTACTCTCTAATTTTTCTCCTTCTTTTAATTCCCTTCTTCAATCTTTTTTTATTTTTTTTATGGTCCGCGGGCCTCTCACTATTGCGGCCTCTGCCGCCACGGAGCACAGGCTCAGGATGCGCAGGCTCAGTGGCCATGGCTCACGGGCCCAGCCACCCCGCGGCATGTGGGATCCTCCTGGACTGGGGCACAAACCTGTGTCCCCTGCATTGGCAGGCTGACCCTCAACCACTGCGCCACCAGGGAAGCCCCTTCAATCATTTTTCACTTTTGCTTTACTTTTGCTGCTATTTCTTTGGCCTTCACACCTGCACTTGCTCCTGTCTGAGTCTTCCCTTCCCCCATTTTCCCCAGACTTGAGGTTTCTACCCCAGATGGGTTTTGTGGAAAGAGTAAAGCCTCTACCTCATCTGTCTTTTGCTTCCTGCCATACCCCTCAGTAATGACAATGGTGCAGAGAGACTCAAGATAGCCCAGGCATCTCAAACCTGGTAGTATAAAGGGTACCCAAAGAGGAAGAACTGACACAGTCTATTTTCAGTGACTGACAAGTTGTTAATAGCTAGAGTAGAACAGATTGAATCAGATGAGTTTTTCCTTATCACACCAGAAATTAGAACTGCAATTCAGCAAGGGACTCTACAAGCACATAATATCTTTGAGGGCAGAGACATCTCACCCACCTTGCACATAGTTGACAAATAAAAGAAAGTCATGTTTAATTGATATAGCTTATAATTGATATGGTTGGCTTTAATTGGCTTAACTAATTTAGTTATCTATGGTTACAGAGTAAGATAACAGGGTAAGATATTTTATGGATAGATAGTAAACTCTCACAGGGTAGAATTTCAGAGCACTGGCTCTGGAGCCCCATCCCTTGGGTTTGGATTCTGGAACTATTTTCCTTAGCTGTATGGTCATGGCTGAGTTACTTGAGTCCTAAAATATTTCTATTTCAAATAATATCAGGGTCTTTTGAGAGTTCTCTGGTAGTCTAGTGGTTAGGGCTCAGTGCTTTCATTGCCATGGCCTGGGTTCAATCCCTGGTCAGGGAACTGAGATCCTGCAAGCCAAGCATCATGGCCAAAATTTAAAAAAATAATAAATAAATAAATTTTTTAAAAATCAGGGCCTTTATAAATATCTGGATTTACTTCCAATCACCAATTCTATAAAATGTGTTGAAGGCATATTTGATGTTGGGTTGCTGTGAGGGTTGTAACATTGGGCCGTCCCTGGGCTATAAGGAAGAACAAGGCAAGACTTTCATAGCTGTGCAGGTTGTAGACCACACACCCCAGATGTTCAGAGAGTGTGTGGTTATCTCACATCTCTTTATGTGACATTTCAAGGAATCCCTTGTAAGTATCCAGGGTTCAGACATGTGAGGCCAGGAAAAAATACTCCATTTTGAATGAAGACATCAAAGTAAAGAAGTTAGTGTCTTACACAGAGAACACAGCATGCATGAAGACAAGCCCTGGAGAACGATGGAAGGAAAGACAGGTGGGAGTCAGATTGGAGACAGTCTGAATGAAAGGCTGGAGAAACATTCCTCTGCATGCTTATCCTGGGCACTATTAAATCTGAAAGTGTCTTCTTTCTTCTCTTCTCCCTGCAGTGCAGGGGTAATGTCGGTAGCCCTCTCCTATCCCAGGAAAACCCCGTTCCATTTCTCACCCCAGTAGATATCCCTCCATCCATCCACCCATACCCTTCTAGCTTTGGGCAGTGAAGACTTGCCTCCCAGTCCATGGGCCAATGAGAATCAAGCTTGGCACTAGTGGCTGGAATTTGTTTCTTCTACCAGTGTGTCTTCCAGCAGGTCCAGAGGGAACTTATGGGTGTTCATGTCACCCCCAACTCCATCCTCCATCTCCATTCCCAAAGTCAGCAGACTTCCCCTGACTCCTCAATGTAGTTACGTGGCCTACATGATCTGGCTTCTGCTGGTATGCTTTCTGAGCCTCCGATGGTACTGGAACCAACTCCAAATCCCACTCACTTGCTCACACTACCAGGATCCTTTCCTCCAAGAACAACATCCAGTCCCTTTATCCCTACCTTCACATCCACTGGATATTTCCATTTCCGAGATCCTGTCACTGGCTGTTCCAGTTATCTATTGCTGCTTAACAAATGACTCCAAACTTGGTGGTTTAAAACAACAGTTTATTATTATATCTCATGCTGGGTCAGGAATCCAAACATGGCACAGAGGAGAAGCCTGTCATGGCTCCACAAAGTCTGGAGCCTCAGCTTGGATGACTTGGACAGCTGAAGGATGAAATGGCTGGAGGTTGGCTGGGTCTCTATCTCTGTCTCTGTCTCTGTCTCTCTGTCTCTCCTCCCACATGGACTCTCCATGTGGCTAGCTTGAGCTGCCTCACAAAACGGAAAACTCAGGGTAATCAGATTGCTTAAATGATGGTTCAGGGCTTCAAGAAGAAAGAAGCAAAACCTGCCCGTCCTCTTAAAGGCTGGGTCTGGAATTGGCAGAGCATCACTTCTGCCATATTCTATTGGTCAAAGCAATCACAGTCCATCCCAGATTCAGCAGAGGAGATATATACCTCACCTCTCAATGAGATAAGTGACAAAGAATGTGTGGCCATTTTTAACCCACCACATTGGACTTGATAGGAGGAATCTCCTCAGTAGAAAGTTTCTTATTGCTGTGTGTGCCTCCCCTCACCCTTCCTCTCATGTAGAACAGACCTTCAAATGCCTTTGATATCCAGCCACCTGGATCAGACTTGACTTTGCCATTTCCCCTCTGTTATGGGTTTAATTGTGTCCCCCCCAAAAAGATATGTTGAAGTCCTAACCCCTAGTGCCTCAGAATGTGATCTTATTTGGAAATTAGGTCCTTGCCAATGTAGTCATATTAAAAAGAAGTCATTAGGTTGAGCCCTAATCCAATATGACCAGTGTCCTTATAAAAAGGGGAAATTTGGACATGCACAGAAGAAAGACAATGTGAAGAGACACTTGGAGAAGACAGCCATTTACGAGCCAAAGAATGCCAGAGATGACCAGAAGCTAGGAGAAAAACCTGGAACAGATTATTTCCTAGAGCCTTTAGAAGGAGCACGGCCCTGCCAATACCTTTACTTTGGACTTCTGAACTCCATAATTTATTGTGAGACAATAACTTTCTGTTATTCTAAGCCACCTAGTTTGTGGTACTTTCTAATGGCAGCCCCAGAAAAAGAGTACACCCTCTAACATGAAAACTTCAGACTATAACACTTCTAAGTGTATCTGTATAGTCAAAAGAGTTTCCTTTACAATGGCCAAGCCCATCCCAAGAATCTTCCCCCTACCCCTCCCTGCTGTAGCCCCCAACATTCCTTCCAACTGAACCTGGAAAGCATAAAAGAGACATGCAGTACCTTCAGCATTCATTATCCTATTTAATTCCCATAAGTAATCTATAAAGCAGTATCTTAATCTGTCAGGCTGTTATAACAAAATGCCACTGACTACATAGCTTATAAACAACAGAGATTTACTTCTCACAATACTGGAGGCTGGGAAGTCCAAGATCAAGGTGCCAGCATGGTCACATTCCAATGAGAGCTCTCTTCCCAGTTCATAGCTGGCTCCTTTTTGCTGTGTCCTCACATGATGGATCTCTAGGGATCTCTCTGGGGTCTCTTGTATAAGGCACTACTCTCATTCATGGGCTCTACCCTTACAATCTAATCACCTCCCAAATGTCCCACCTCCTAAATCAGGCATTAGGATTTCAACATATGAATTTTGAAGAGACATATTCAGGCCACAGCAGTCAGGTATTAATACTCCCATTTTTCAGAAAAGGAAACTGAGCCCCAGTGGTTATGGAACCTATTCAAGATCATGCAGTTATGAGCTACTAGGAAGATGACATTGGCTTCCACTGCGGAGCTCTCCCTGCCATAGCTTAGCAGCCTCCCTCTGCACCTGGACTCCTTTTAAGTGGGAAGGTGTTTTGAGTGTAGAATGTAATATTTATCTTAGTGCATTTCTTTTTCCAAAGGCAGCCCTGTCTAAGCTGTTGTAAACAATCATTCCTTTTGCTGGATCTACTGCCATGAGCCAAACTAAAGGTTTCTAATAAAGGTAAATGACGATTATTACCTTAAAAGTTATGAGTGCCCGTTAAGGACATTTTAAATGTTCCAAGGAAACCAAAGTAAGAAACTCTTAGCAGACATTTCTTGAACAACTACAGGTTAGTAAGTGCTACAGTGGTACAGGGCTGAGTAAGACGTGGTGATCACCTGTCTTCAGGTAGTCAAAGAAACTAATAATAAACAGTAAGATATGTAATCCCATATCTCATAAGATATGTGATCTCACTTTTACACAGTGAGGCTAGATGGAAGGTTCACTTGAAATAACAGGTGGCTTCCTAAATTCATCAGCAGTTTTGCTCTGACATAAATACAACGTTCTTATTTCTAAATTGTTTTCATTTCTAGAAGAGAGAGTCTATTTGTCAGGCTTGTCCACAACTCTTTCCTAGGTGCAAAAGGTCCATCCTGAATCACTGTCAACTACCCTCTCCTTCAAAGCCTCTGATCACCCTATCTCCTTTGGCAGTGTTTTGATGGTTCAATACACATGAATGGGAACAACATTTTAAAACTCACTCCCAGGTCAACCCTTAGGCAGAGAACTTCATCACCATGGTGTGATTTCAGAATCACCAAGAGACATACATCTTACTCCTTAAAAGTGCCATCTTCCATTGATTTTGTTAGAGAACAAAAGTTGAGCTAATGCTTGATTCTTTTGCCTTAAACCAAAATTGCAACCTTCTGTGTATATGTATGTATGTTTACATATATGTGTGTGTATGTGTGTGAATACACATACATGTCTATATTTCTTACCTCTATTCTCTGAGCGTACCTGGAAACACTGACACATCAGTAACAATGAATATATCTAGTGCCATATCTTGTTTTCTAAATACTATTCTCTATTAAAAGGAACCAGGGCACCTTAGAGAAATGGATGCTTCCAGGGCTGAGGCATAGAAAGCATAAGATGATCCTGAAATATCTTGTTGTGCCAGAAAATAAGGAAATGCTCAAAGAATAGCGGGAACCTATCAAAAGGACACAGAACCCAGCTTGAAGGGGCTCTCACTGGTGAAATATTGGATAATTTGAGGTTTAAAATAAATAATAATTCAGTAATGGATTACAGCCCAATGAATGTAATAAAAACCCATGAGTCTATACTGATATGAATAAATGGGGGGAAAGGAAAAGGTTTTCCTTAAAGGAGAATGCCAACTAATAAATGTAGACGGCATGACGGAGTTAGAAAATCATCAGCAGATGCCAAATCTCGTGAGTAGAAGTTGGATGAAGAACATATTGACATAGTCTCGAAGAATCTTCCCACATACTTATTAATTACCACGGGAAAACTAATAACCTTTCAGTGGAGAAGTCTCGCAGACGCCCCTTTAACAAAGGGATCAAATTTGACATCGCCAGTATTGTGACAAACCAATGTTAGGTCCTTCCTGATACAGTGCACTGGGGAAGAACAACTTCACTTCTTTGGTGCTCCTATCAGAGGATCTAATCATGAAGAAACACCAGACAGATCCAAATTGAGGGACATTCTACAATATAACTAGTCTGTACTCTGCACAATTGTTAAGGACAAAAAAGACAAGGAAATGCTCATGGACTGCTCCAGTTTAAGGGAAATTAGAGTTACATGACAACCAAATGCAACACATGATCCTGAGTCAAATTACAGATTAGCAAAAACAAAACAGTTATAAAGCACACTGGGACAATTGTGAGATTTGAATATGGAGTGTGGATTAGATAAGAGCATTGTATAAGTGTTAAATTTCCTGATTTTCATTGCTGTACTATGGTTATGTAAGAGAATGTGTTCTTAGGAAATGCATGCTGAAGTACTTGGTAAAGGGGCTTGATGTCACCAACATAGTCTCAGATGTTTCAGGAAACAAATGAACTACAAATATATACATATATATTTGAAAGAGAGAGAATGATAAAGCAAACGAGGCAAAATGTAAATAATTGGTGAATCTGAGTAGTGTATACTATTGCAACTTTTCTGAAAATTTGCAATTATCAAAATAAATATTACAAATAATCATATATAAAAGTAAATCACTATTTTTTTTAAAAAGGCAAGCTTCTTAATAAAGATACTATGGTAGTCTTTATTAGTCATATATTCTTTAATGGGGTGACATTATTAGTTCCACAGCAGCAGATGAAGAGTACTGATGAGCTGAACAGAGGCAAAAAGGCTTGAGGGCACTGGTTGTCTAGGAGAAAGAAGGAAGGCCACAGAGAAAAAATGGAGAGAACACAAATAAGATTCTGGGGGTGGCCAAGCTTTCCTTTGCCATCACTCTGCTATTCCAGTCTTAGTCACTCACCTCCTCCATCCTTGACACCCAAAGCAGATGGCATCTCTCAGAGAAAGAACATGGATCAATTCCATGCATGTTGTTTTGAGATAGATGACTCTTATTCCTGTCCCATGGTTATGTGTCTTTTTCCCCCCATCCTTGTTGATTCCAGTAACTATGCCTGTGTATAGATATCCTCCTATTTAACCTTGTTAACTACAAGAAGGCAAGGGCATAACTGCTCAAAATATTTACCCTAATAGCGAGTAATAATATAAAGATGGGGTCACTATGAAGTTTTCTATGATCTGGCCATTTTCCAATTATCATTTATTCTACTTTGATTTTGTTAATGTACAGAAATATTTCCTGAGCAAGCAGCAGTTTCATATTTGATTATCTTGTCTGAAATGGGGATTACGATGAGGTAGTCCCAAAGGACTTAGAAATAAAATTGTCTTTTCAAAACCAAATTCTTTCAAAGAGAGAAGAGACCAAACTCAGCCCCAGGATTCTGGAGGTTAATCCCTGGAGTTGGTGTGCTACAAGCAAGAAATTTCTTGAAAGTTTTATGCTTTATAGTAAACATTTATACAAATTTTAAATTTCACTCCATATGCAATCTCTGTTTATATTAATACCAGAATGTTTACTTTTGCCTTACATCTTCAAGTGAAATTGTCCTCCAGGAAGATGGCTGATAATTTTTCTTTGGTTGCTATGAACGTTGGTTTTGTGTGTCTTGGGTTGAGAAAAATTCATGAGTAACAGAGATATTCATAGTCACCTTAAAGAGGGCTTTGAGAATTACAAGAGTTATTAACTAGATTGTCTTTATTGACTGAACAATACTAATAGCTTACCCTCATTGAACACCTTCTGTGTGCCAAGCACTCTTTTAAGGGTTTCATTCTTATGAACTCATTTAATTCTCATGACAGTTCTATGTGGTAGGTTCTGTCATTAACCCATTCTATAGATGAGGAAACTGAGACACAGAAGTTACTACCATAACGGTGGAACTGGGCTACTAGCTCTAGAGCTTGCACTCTTAGTTACAACACCACTGTGCCTCCATTCAATGTCTTGGATCACAGGTGCAGCTCGATGACTGAACCTCATCATTTTTATTTTCTGTTGAGGATTTTTTTTAACATCTTTATTAGAGTATAATTGCTTTACAACGGTGTGTTAGTTTCTGCTTTATAACAAAGTGAATCAGTTATACATATACATATGTTCCCAAATCTCTTCCCTCTTGCATCTCCCTCCCTTCCACCCTCCCTATCCCACCCCTCTAGGTGGTCACAAAGCACCTAGCTGATCTCCCTGTGCTATGCGGCTGCTTCCCACTAGCTATCTATTTTACGTTTGGTAGTGTACATATGTCCATGCCACTCTCTCACTTTGTCCCAGCTTACCCTTCCCCCTCCCCGTATCCTGAAGTCCATGCTCTAGTAGGTCTGTGTCTTTATTCCCGTCTTACCCCTAGGTACTTCATGACATTTTGTTTTTCCTTAGATTCCATATATATGTGTTAGCATACGGTATTTGTTTTTCTCTTTCTAACTTACTTCACTCGGTATGACAGTCTCTAGGTCCATCCACCTCACTACAAATAACTCAATTTCACTTCTTTTTATGGCTGAGTAATATTCCATTGTATATATGTGCCACATCTTCTTTATCCATTCATCTGTTGATAGACACTTAGGTTGCTTCCATGTCCTGGCTATTGTACATTGAGCTACAATGAACATTTTGGTACATGACTCTTTTTGAATTATGTGAACCTCATAATTAGAGCTCAGAAAGCTAACTTAAGAGCCCACCAAGAGTGGATCTATCTCTCCAGGGCAACTTCTCATCAACACAGTGTATCCAAAAGGGGGATTTATCAGTGTGCTTTTGGAAATCAGAATCACAGGGATGGAAATTATTAAGCTCCCCGACCAGCATATTTTCTTCCTGTAGGAAGCCCTCCATGTGAGGACAAACCACAGCCAAAGGAAAATAGAGTAAGTCCCCTACATATGAATGAGTTCCATTTTGAGAACAGGTTTGTAAGTCCAACAAAGTTAGCCTAGGTACCCAACTAACACAATCGGCTATATAGTACTTTACTGTAATAGGTTTATACTACTTTTCAAACAAATAATACATAAAAAACAAATGAACAACAACAACAAAAGAAAACATATTTAATCTTACAGTACAGCACCTTGAAATGTACAGTAGTACCAGCTACATCACTGCTGCATTTATGCTTGCTTCTGGGCATCCTGGGCTTGAAATAAAGATACTGTACTACTGGACTCTGTACAGTACTGTAAAAGCACAACCACTTGTAGAGGATGCATGCACATGACAATGTACACCAGACATGTGAACTAATGTGATTGGACATGTGAATACACATTCGCATCTTTGAAAGTTCACAACTTGAAGGTTTGTATGTAGGGGACTTACTAGACAGACTCCAAACAAAATGAGTTGATGAGTCCAGGGTTGCATGGTGTTGAACCAAGATTGTCTGATATTCATGCATCCCTCAGACTAAAGAAATCTGCTTCACCAAAGAAATTGCTCAAGTTCCTTCATCAGGTCATCTCTCTTATGGAGATGGATACTAGAAATGCTGACACAAGTTTTTCCTGAAAAAAACAGGACTGATTTTGAGAACACTACTTGATGCAGTTCACCCAGAGTTGGCATCTACAATGAGTACCTGTGCACATTCATCCACACTCCATCTGCCTCTTTGATTATTGCCTTGTACTGAGATGCTAAGTAAAATGCTATAGCATTCAAAATTCAGGTACATTTTAATTTATGAAGACACCCATTATCCCTGAACAAGTTATGCCTTTTCTTGTCCTCAAGCCCTAGTTTATGTTATTCCTTCTCTCTAGATTGCTATTTCCATCATCTTCTTACCAAAATTCTCTGTATTCTTTTCTTTGATAATTCAATTAAGTTTAATTAAACTCAATGAATAATATACTTGTAGAGATTAGGAAAATGGAACACCATATTATTTAAATATATTTAAATCCAAGTAATTTCAAAGATTCATTGTTTTTTGCATGTCCTACTGCTTTTTTTAAAACATATTTATGGAGTATAATTGTTTTACAGTGGTGTGTTAGTTTCTGCTTTATAACAAAGTGAATCAGCTAACATATACATATGTCCCCATATCTCTTCCCTCTTGCATCTCTGTCCCTCCCACCCCCCCATCCCACCCCTCTAGGTGGTCACAAAGCACCTAGCTGATCTCCCTGTGCTATGCGGCTGCTTCCCACTAGCTATCTATTTTACGTTTGGCAGTGTATATATGTCCATGTCACTCTCTCACTTTGTCACAGCTTACACTTCCCCCTCCCCATATCCTCAAGTCCATTCTCTAGTAGGTCTGTGAATTTATTCCCATCTTGCCCCTAAGTTCTTCATGACCATTTCCATTTTCTTTTTATTAGATTGCGTATATATGTGTTGACATACAGTATTTGTTTTTCTCTTTCTGACTTATTTCACTCTGTATGACAGACTCTAGGTCCATCCACCTCACTACAAATAACTCAATTTCATTTCTTTTTATGGCTGAGTAATATTCCATTGTATATATGTGCCACATCTTCTTTATCCATTCATCTGTTGATGGACACTTAGGTTACTTCCATGTCCTGGTTATTGTAAATAGAGCTGCAATGAATATTTTGGTGCATGACACTTTTTGAATTATGGCTTTCTCAGGGTATATGCCCAGTAGTGGGATTGCTGGGTCGTATGGTAGTTATTTTTAGTTTTTAAAGGAACCTCTGTACTGTTCTCCATAGTGGCTGTATCAATTTACATTCCCATCAACAGTACAAGAGGGTTCCCTTTTCTCCACACCCTCTCCAGCATTTATTGTTTGCAGATTTTTTGATGATGGCCATTCTGACTGGTGTGAGATGATATCTCATTATAGTTTTGATTTGCATTTCTCTAATTAATGATGTTGAGCTTTCTTTCATGTGTTTGTTGGCAATCTGTATATCTTCTTTGGAGAAATGTCTATTTAGGTCTTCTGCCTATTTTTGGATTAGTTGGTTGTCTTTTTGATATTGAGCTGCATGAGCTGCTCATTTCTCATTTTGGAGATTAATCCTTTGTCAGTTGCTTCATTTGCAAATATTTTCTCCCATTCTGAGGGTTGTCTTTTCGTCTTGTTTATGGTTTCCTTTGCTGTGCAAAAGCATTTAAGATTCATTAGGTCCCATTTGTTTATTTTTGTTTTTATTTCCATTTCTCTAGGAGGTGGGTCAAAAAGGATCTTGCTGTGATTTGTCATAGAGTGTTCTGCCTATGTTTTCCGCTAAGAGTTTGAGAGTGCCTGGCCTTATATTTAGGTCTTTAATCCATTTTGAGTGTATTTTTGTGTATAGTGATAAGGAGTGTTCTATTTCATTTTTTACATGCAGCTGTCCAGTTTTCCCAGCATCACTTATTGAAGAGGCTGTGTTTTCTCCACTGTATATTCTTGCCTCCTTTATCAAAGATAAGGTGACCATATGTGCGTGGGTTTATCTCTGGACTTTCTATCCTATTTCATTGATCTATCTTTCTGTTTTTGTGCCAGTACCATACTGTGTTGGTTACTGTAACTTTGTAGTATAGTCTGATGTTAGGGAGCCTGATTCCTCTAGCTCCATTTTTCTTTCTCAAGATTGCTTTGGCTATTCGGAGTCTTTTTTGTTTCCATACAAATTGTGACATCTTTTTGTTCTAGTTCTGTGAAAAATGCCAGTGGTAGTTTGATAGGGATTGCACTGAATCTGTAGATTGCTTTGGGTAGTATAGTCCTTTTCACAATGTTGATTCTTCCAATCCAAGAACATGATATATCTCTCCATCTATTTGTGTCATCTTTAATTTCTTTCATGAGTGTCTTATAGTTTTCTGCATACAGGTCTTTTTTCTCCTTAGGTAGGTTTATTCCTAGATATTTTATTCCTTTTGTTGCAATGGTAAATGAGAGAGTTTTCTTAATTTCACTTTCAGATTTTTCATCATTAGTGTATAGGAATGCAAGAGGTTTCTGTGGATTAATTTTGTATCCTGCTACTTTACCAAATTCACTGATTAGCTCTAGTAGTTTTCTGGTAGCATCTTTAGGATTCTCTATGTATAGTATCATGTCATCTGCAAACAGTGACAGCTTTACTTCTTCTTTTCCAATTTGGATTCCTTTTATTTCTTTTTCTTCTCTGATGGCTGTGGCTAAAACTTCCCAAACTATGTTGAACAGTGGTGAGAATGGGCAACCTTGTCTTGTTCCTGATCTTAGTGGAAATGGTTTCAGTGTTTCACCATTGATGATGACGTTGGCTGTGGGTTTGTCATATATGGCCTGTACTCTGTTGAGATAAGTTCCCTCTATGCCTACTTTCTGGACAGTTTTTATCATAAATGGGTGTTGAATTTGTCAAAAGCTTTCTCTGCATCTATTGAGATGATCATGTGGTTTTTCTCCTTCAATTTGTTAATATGGTGCATCACATTGATTGATTTGTGTATAATGAAGAATCCTTGCATTCCTGGGATAAACCCCACTTGATCATGGTGTATGATCCTTTTAATATGCTGTTGGATTCTGTTTGCTAGTATTTTGTTGAGGATTTTTGCATCTATGTTCATCAGTGATATTGGCCTGTAGTTTTCTTTCTTTGTCACATCTTTGTCTGGTTTTGGTATCAGGGTGATGGTGGCCTCGTAAAATGAGTTTGGGAGTGTTCCTCCCTCTGCTATATTTTGGAAGAGTTTGAGAAGGATAGGTGTTAGCTCTTCTCTAATTGTTTGATAGAATTCGCCTGTGAAGCCGTCTGGTCCTGGGCTTTTGTTTGTTGGAAGATTTTTAATCACAGTTTCAATTTCAGTGCTTGTGATTGGTCTGTTCATATTTTCTATTTCTTCCTGATTCAGTCTTGGTAGTTTGTGCATTTCTAAGAATTTGTCCATTTCTTCCAGATTGTCCATTTTATTGGCATAGAGTTGCTTGTAGTAATCTCTCCTGATCCTTTGTATTTCTGCAGTGTCAGTTGTTACGTCTCCTTTTTCATTTCTAATTCTATTGATTTGAGTCTTGTCCCATTTTTTCTTGATGAGTTTGGCTAATGGTTTATCAATTTTTTTATCTTCTCAAAGAATCTCTCTTATCTTTTTTGTTCAGTTCTTAAGTCTGATGCACATGATTTCCCACTCCTACCTGCCCCCCCATACACACAGAAGAAAATTATAGTGATTATTTTATTCTGCCTTATACTGTATTTTCTTATTTGTATCCCTATCCCAGTTTTTAACACCATTCCAGGACTCCCATGCTGGTCTGTCTTGGCCATGAATGTAGAATCTGTACAGAAACAAATTTTTGGTGTATGTTTGACATGATTCAACTCTTGTTATATGATTGTATCATAAACTTACATTTCTGGCCTAGGTCTCAAAACCCAATTGATAACAAAAACCAGAATACAATACATACTTATTAAGTGCCTACTACTTCCTGGAACGTGGGGGTCTATATTGGCGGGGCAGTGTTAATAAGATACTCAGGTTCCATGACCTCACGGAGCTTATAATCTAGCAGGAAACACACATAAGGAAACAAGCAGTCACACCACCTGAGGGGGTAGCATATACAGTAGGAGAATTCACACTACAGTGTCCTAATGTACTGTATGTTTGTGGAGATATCATGAGGAGGATATCCACAGAAAGTAGGTGTTAGATAGGCAAAGAAACCAAGAGAAAGCATTCCAGGGAGAGGGCTCAGCATGTGAGAAAGCAGGGAGGTGCAGTAGGGAATGACACATTGAAGGAGGTTGATGAAGTTGCTTAGGGAAA
>NW_006784589.1:359535-362101 GCF_000442215.2 Lipotes vexillifer | reverse complement strand
GGGAAAGAGAGTGAGGAGGCAGGGATGGCTGAAAGATGCAGCTGAGAGATACGCAGAAGTCTACCTTCAGATGATGTGTTTGCAGCCATTTTATAGCATTTGGACTTTGCCCTAAAAGCAGTGGTTAGGCATTGGTAGTTTGTGTTCTATTTTTAGAAAAATCACTTTGGCTGCCACATGGTGAAGAGCCTGAAGTGGAACAAGGAATAGCAGGGGAGTACGTGTGATCTTGGACAGCATCCATATCCTCTCTGTGTCTCAGTTTCTTCACTTGTGAAATGTGCAAAATAATAGTCTCTACCTCATTGAGCTGTGATGAGGGTTAAGTGAGTTAATATATGTAAAATGTCCTAGGCATTACCTGGCCTCTTATTAAACATTAGCTATAATTATTAAAGCATTTATTCATGTACCATCAGAAAAGAACAGGTATATATACATATGAGTGTGCACAATATTTTAGGTTGGGTAGTTCAGCTTTTCTTTTATTTGTATTGTTAAAGACTTAGTCATTACCCTTTTGCTACAAACCAAGATGATTTTAGGATATGAATCATGTGTTTTAATTCTGCAAGCATACTTTCAACAATATTTCCAAATATTCCACATAGTTTCAACTTCCATGAAAAGTAGAAATGAGGTCAGTGTGAGGGACAATCATTTCAGACTGACAGACTCTTAGTTTCTGTGATGTGTCTGGACTGTGCTCAGCACTGTGGGTATAGCGAGGTGGTAGGGTCTCTTCCTTCCTTTGAACACCACAAATTTAGAGCCTATCAGACCAAGAGACTGATCCACTTGTCTTGAACTGTTTGGGCAGCACAAAAAGTCAGATAAACTCCCAGAGCTTCAATGCCACAGAGGCAAATCAGCAGTACCAAAGTGGGTGCTGAGTAGGGCTCAACAAAGGATACTCATCCCTAGCAAACAATATGGCAACTAGAACCAAGATTCAACATTTTCCTTCTCAAATTGGAGAAACAACCTCGAGAGTTTGTTTTGTTTTCACAACTCTCTATATCCAATCCTCTGAAGTCTTGTTCATTTATCATTTAGTTGCAAATATCAAAGACTAAGTTGGGATTCTTTATTCTAACTTTGTCAGTAGTTTTCATAGGGCACTAAACTGGAAGAAAGCCTCTGCTTAGCATGAATGGTTTCCGACTTATCCTATCCACTAACTCCAACATTATCTTTGTCCAAACACTTCATAAGAAAGGCAGACCTAGGTCTGAAAAAATATATTTGGTTTCTATAAAATAAGAATTTTCACATGGAACATATCCCTGAACAGTTCACCATTTTATTTTGTCTACAACAGTGGTTGACTGATTTTTTTAAAAAACTTTTTACTGTAAAATAAAACATAGATACAAAAAATCTCACCACACAATGGAGTTGTGCCCTTGTAATCATCACCCAGATCAAGAAAGAAAACTTTGTCAACCATCCTAGAAGCTTCTCAATTCCCTGCTCCAATCCCAACCCCTCCTTCCCCCGAAAATAACCACTATCCTGACTTGCTTTTCTTTATTGTCTTGTCACCCACGGTGTATTTCTATGTACTTTAGTTTATTCTTGCCCATTAAAAAACTGAAGTCACTTAATTGACAGTTTCCTTCTCCATCCTCTTCATATTATTTATCTGTTGAGGAACTGGGAGAATTTGATCTGTAAAATTTCCCAGTTTGGATTTTTTTGATTGTATGTATAATTGTGGTGCATTTAAGCATATTCCTCTGACCTCAGTATTCCCTGAAAATTGGCAGCTGGATCCAGAAGCTTGACCAGAATCATGTTCAATCTCTTTGGCAAAACTGTATATATATAGGTGGTGTTCTGTTCTTTCATTGGTAGGGTTACATAATATCTGATGGTCTCTATTTTTATATTATCAACTGTCAATGTTCGTATGCCTGGATTCACCAATTCACTGGGAAGCTGTAAAATGGTGATTTTTCTAATTCTCTTTTTTATTTTTATTAATTAAAATACTTTTATAAAGAGATGTTACCTCTCATTTATAATTGTTACTCAGTGAGAGGGTTCATGTAGGAAAAGCAGGATAAGTGTTTGGTTGTTTTCCCTTTATTATCCCCCAATGATGACCAATGTGTTTTCTTAAATATTAAGAACTCATGGATTTAAACATGTTTGATGGATTTCAATTGCAATTATTATCCTTTGGAAGCTCAAATTGTCTGGTCTTTCGCCAATATGAGCATCTTCCAAGTTGGCTCCCGAAGCTTTTTTTAATATCTCTGATTTGTTCAACCTGGATTCTCTTTTTCTCTCATGATCCTGGTTTGGGGTTATCTACCAAACTCTTTTATATCTCACATTGGTTTGTGTGAAGGTCTTTATTGGTAATTTAAGCACCTTTCTTTTGCTTAAAGCAATGGTTCTCAAAGTATGATATCCAGACCAGCATCATCAGCATCACCTGGGAACTTGTTATAAATGCAGATTTTTAGATCCCACCCCCAGCTACTGAATCAGATAGATACTCTGGGGGAGAGGCTCAGGAGTATGTTTTTAAAAATCCGTCCTGGTTATTCTGCTGAAC
>NW_006784589.1:307620-359523 GCF_000442215.2 Lipotes vexillifer | reverse complement strand
CCGTCCTGGTTTTTTTGCTGAACCCTAAAATTTGAGAACCATGGCTTAATGAACAAACATTTTAGAGTCCTTGAGTGTATTACTACAGCTCTAGCCATTGCAAATATCTGTTAATGCTGGAATAAAGATTGGTTTTCCTTCCATATATTTTGTCCAGTGCCTGTTGCAGCTGACAATTGCTTTAGGAATGGCATCTCTTGTTCTTTTAATGAGGCCATGGCTTTTGTTTTATTTGACCTGAGGACTGGGAGACCTGCTCTTTTCTGCTAGGGTGAATATGATAATATCTTACTTTATAGTTTCTAGGAAGAGTCAGTAAGGTTCAGTGAGCATTTATTGTGTATCTGCTGAGAGCCAGACTTGATGCTAAAAGAAAGGGATTCAACATAGACTAAGACACAGACCCTTCCCTTGATGAATCAGAGGAAATGTGTTTGGGAGCCTAGTATAAGGATGCTCAAGGAAGCAATGTCTCTGTAGCTCAAGATTGCCCTTGGCCTTCCTGGAGTCTCTTGATAGTTCCATATATATCTCAGCCAAGAGCTCATGTACCCCTGATGCTGTCCTAGCCCAGCCATGAACAGTGAACAACCTTATGACCCAACCTGTAACTTATGAACAGAGAGATGCAAGACAAAACGTTTAGATCAGATTCTAATGAATGGACCTAAATTCCAGTGAACCCACCTTTCAGCCTGAGGTGGAGGAAAGTGGATCCATCCCTAACATTGGTAGAATTTTGGACAAAAGGATCAATGAGTCCCTAAGACTGTGGCCAGTTTCTCTCTGCTCGTATCCAATGCAGTTATGCACTGTGAGGGACCATGCACACAGTTATGTGAACACGAGACATTCCAGATTTCATATCCTACCTCTACCCATAGCACTATTCTCAGGGGGAAGCATCCCATGGTATATCCACCCTCAGGAAGACAGGCCCAGGGAAGAGGACTACACAGGTTCTGGAAACCAGTTTGGAGTCATCTGGGAAGGGAATCTCAGGGTCCCAGCTACCCAAAGCATGGTCCAGAAGAAGGACCACAGCCTCTGTATGGGCACATCTCCTTGGATTCATAGAATCCTCATCACACAGGGTGAAGCCATCCTAGAGAAAGGCCAAAGCAGGTCCTTCTAAGGAGCAGGGTACAGATTATCTATGTCCAAGGGTGGTGCTGGAGGAAGGTGGTGTAGGTGAAGTGTGCGCCTAAGTCCTTGGTTCAGTGAGAGAGCTTGCACTCTCAGAGCATTCTGAGTCAGTTGCTGGTTCTGATCCTGGCCATTTTGCCCAGTAAAGACTATCACTGAAGATATCAGCAAAGACACTAGCTCTGGTTCACAGTTGGATTTCAGAAAAAAAAGAGAGAAGACTCAAATATAAAATAAGAAATGAAAGAGGCAACATTACAACTGATACAGAAATACAAAGAATCATAAAAGACTACTATGAACAATTGTATGTCAACTAATTGGATAACCTAGAAGAAATAGATAAAGTCCTAGGAACATACAACTTACCAAGACTGAATCATGAAGAAATAAACCAATAACAAATAAGGAGATTGAATCAGTGATCAAAATCCTCCCAACAAAGTAAAGCCCACACGAGATGGCTTTATTCATGAATTCTACCAAACATTTAAAGAATTAATATGAGTCCTTCTCAAACTCTTCCAAAAAACTGAAGAGGAAGGAACACTCCCAAACTCATTTTACTAGGCCAGCATTACCCTGATATCAAAGCCAGACAAGGACACTACAAGAAAACAACAACCACAACAACAACAACAACAACAACTACTACAGGCCAATATCCTTGATGAGTATAGACACAAAAGTACTGAACAAAAATATTACCAAAGTGAATTCAACAGTACATTAAAGGGATCACACACTCTGATCAAGTGAAATTTATTCCTGGGATGCAGGGGAAATTCAACACATGAAAGTCATTCAATATGATACATAATGTTAAAAGAATAAAGGATATAAATCATATTATCATCTCAATAGATGCAGAAAAAGCATTTGATAAAACTCAACATCATTTCATAATAAAAACTCTCAAAATATTAGGTATAGAAGGAATGATGTACATCAACATAACAAAAGGCATGTATGACAAGCCGACAGTTAACATCATACTCAATGTTGAAAAGCTTCCTCTAAGATCAGGAACAAGACAAGGATGCCCAGTCTTGCCATTGTTATTCAACATAATATTGGAAGTCCTACCCAGAGTAATTAAGCAAGAAAAAGAAATAAAAGGCATCCAAATCCAGAAGGAAGAATTAAAATTGTCTCTGCAGATGACATAATCTTATATATAGACAACCCTAAAGACTCAGAAAACTGTTAGATATAATCAACAAATTCAGTGAAGCTGAAGGATACAAAATCAACATAGAGAAATCAGTTCTGCTTCTACACACTAACAATGAACTGTCAGAAAGAGAAATTAAGAAAACAATCCCATTTAAAATAGCATAAAAATACCTAAGAATTCATTTAACCAAGGAGGTGAAAAACCTGTACACTGAAAACTACAAGACTCTAATGAAATAAATTGAAGAAAACACAAATAAGTGAACTATATGCCATTTTCAAGGATTGGAAAAATTAACATTGTTAAAATGCCCATACAATCCTAAATTATCTACAGATTCAATGCAATCTCTAGCAAAACTCTAAGGGCATTTTTCGCAGAAGTTGAAAGACAATCCTAAAATTTGTATGAAACCACAAAAAACCTCAACCAGCCACAGCAATCTTGAGAAAGAAGAACAAAGCTGGGGACATCACACTTTCTGAATTCAAACTATATTGCGAAACTACAGTAATCAAAACAATGTGGTACTGGCATAACACATACACATAGATCAATGGAACACAATAGGGAGCTCAGAAATAAGTCTGTACATATGCAGTCAACTAATTTTTGATAAGGGCACCGAGAACACACAATGGGGAAAGGGTAGTCTCTTCAGTAAATGGTGCTGGGAAAACTGAATAGCCACATGCAAAAGAATAACTCTGGACTCCTATTTTACAGCCCTCATAAAAATAACTCAAGTGGATTAAATACTTAAATGTAATATCTGAACCATAAAATTCCTAGAGAAAACACATTCTGTGTTTTTCCTGCACAGAAAAACAATTAATAGAATGAAAAGGTAACCTACGTAATGGTAGAAAATATTTGCAAACCATATACCTGTTAAGGGGTTGATATCCAAAGTACATAAGGAACTCATACACCTCAATAGAAAATAAAAAAGAACCTAAATAATGCAATTTTTAAATGAGTAAAGGACCTGAATAGACAGTTTTCCAAAGAAGACTTAACAGTCAACAGGTACATGAACAGGTGCTCAACGTCACTAATCACCAGGGAAATGCAAATCAAAACCAACGTGAAATATCACCTCACACCTGTTAGGATGGCTTTTATCAAAAGGACAAGAGATAAGTGATAGCAAAGACGTGGAGAAAAGGCCTAGTGTACTGTTGGTAGACACATAAATTGGCACAGCCATTATAAAAAATAATATGGAGGTTCCTCAAAATATTAAAAATAGAACTACCATATGATCCATAATCCCACTTCTGGCATATATCTGAAGGAAACAAAATCAGTATCTCAAAGCAATATCTGCACTCCCACATTCATTGTAGCTTTATTCACAATAGCCAAGATATGGAAACATCCTAAGTGTTCATTTATGAATGAACAAAGAAGATTTTACACACACACACACACACACACACACACACAGACACACACACACAATATTATTCAGCCATGAGAAAGAAGGAAATTCTGCCACATTTGCAACAGCACTGATGAACCTAGAGGGCATTATGCTAAGTAATTTATATTCCACATTTATATGTGGAATCTAAAAAAAAAGTCAAATTTATAGAAGCATAGAGTAGAATTGTGGCTACCAGGGACTGGGATGTGGAGGAAATCAGGAGATGCTAGTCAAAGAGTACAAGTTTTCAATTATAAGATGAATAAGTTCAGGGGCCTAATGTATAGCATGATAACTATAGTTAACAATACTGTATTGAATACTTGAAATTTGATAAGAGACTAGATCTTAAGGATTCTCAAACACAAAAAAAATGGTAACTATTAGAGGTGATGTGTACGTAAATTACCTTGATTGTGGTAATCATTTCACAATGTATACATATACCAAATTATCACACTGTATTCTTTAAATATGCACAATTTGTTTTGAATTTTGTTTTATGTTATTTTTTTATACAGCGGGTTCTCATTAGTTATTTTATACATATTAGTGTAAATATACACAATTTTCTTTCTTAATTATACCTCAATAAAGCTAGGGGAAAAAGAATCATTGTAGTATATGGTAGAAAATACTATAGTAGAGTTATACATATGCTTACTTACAGCAGTGGAGCGTGTAACCCATTCTGGGGGAGAGAAGTTGGCTAGGGCCTATATGCACAAATGTCTCTCTATACCATGATGAATTTCCAGGCCAGGAACTGATATGTTTCTATGTGAAGTTTTAGAAGTTTTACTATGGAGGACAGGAGAGTTGGATTGCAAAAGGAAGAGTAGATGATTTCTTGCCTTCCAAAAACATATTTTTTGAGCACTTACTACACACCAGACACTTTTTTAGGGACTGAGAATACAACATCAAGCCAAACAGACAAAATCCCTGTAATTATGAAGCTTATATTCTACTGGAGGGAAGACAGGTAATAATAGCATGTAACTAAGGGAAGCACAAGGGATTTTTAGGCTATGGAATTAATCTGTATTGTAGTGGTAGATGTATGATGCTGTGCAATTGTCAAAAGTTACAGAAATTTGAAGCACAAAGAGTAAAACTTAATATACACAAAATTTTTTTAAAAATCAACCAGGAGGTTGGGAGATCCCAGGATAGAATGCACACTATGACAAAAAAAAAAAATCTAACTGTATTATGTAAGACATAACCTCACTGAGGAGACTGAGCAAAAGGTGCTGACCTAAGAAACTTTGACAAATGGTGTTTTCACTATACACACTAAGACTAAAGACAAAAGTGTATAGGAACACTGAATGCTAGTTGTTAAAGTTGTTTCTCATGGGGATATGGCCTAATAATTCCAACACTGCTGTACATGTATACTGGTATGAACAAATAAATAAATGGATGGTGGGAGCCAGGCTGCTCACCACTGGTGAGGGAACTTACAGATAAGCAAGGAGAGAAGGCTAGAATGATCCATGTGATACTGGATTAGAGTCAAAGATATCAGTATAAATTTACATTTAGCTTAACACAGATACAGATGAATTCATACAGAAATAATTATAGATGTGAGTGCATACGTGAGTTTCTTAGGTTTGTCCTCTGAGAAGGCCTAGAAGCAAAGACACCCAGCAACAAGCACACCCAAAACCCAGATCTTGTTTTCTAATAACATTCTCTAAGAAAAGGAACTGGGACTTCTTGGAGAAATGCTGATACTAGGGTTGGGGCAGGAAATATACAAGATGAGCCTGGAGCATCTTGTAGCACCAAAAAGTAAGGAAGTGTTCAAATAACAAAATAATGTCAAAGTGACACAGGAGCCACCTGAAATAGTTCCCAATGGCCAAGGCTGGAACAATTTGAGCAAAAAATATATAATACAGTATTGGGTTATAACACAGAGTGTAAAACAAATATCTATGAGTCCATACTGATGTAAGTAAATGGTTGAATAATAAATGGAGAAGACGCAAACTTCCAGCACACAAGAACTTCCCAGTAATTTAAGTAGATACTTCCTCATTAAGTAGATAGAATTTAAGTCCCCACCTTTTGAGTGTAGGCTGTACCTAGTGATTTATTTCCAAAGAGTAGAGTATGTAAAGGGGGGTAAAAGTAACTTTACAGTGGAGAAATCTGATAGACACTGTCTCAGATGATTAAAGTCAACATCAACAGTGATAAATCTTGTTGATAGTATGAACTTTGATATAATGTGATGAGAAGGGCACTTCACCCTATGTCCTTTCTCCCAAAACCCTATAACACCCAATCTAACCATGAGAAAAACACTAGGCAGACCAAAATTGAGGGACATTCTACAAAACATCGGATGGTACTCCTCAAAACTGTCAAGGTCATCAAAAACAAAGAAAGTCTGAGAAACTCTCACAGAGAGTAGAGGAAGCTAAGGATGAATGTCGTATGGTATCCTGGATGAGATCCTTGAACAGAAAAGGGACATTAGGGAAAAACTAAGGAAATCTGGATAAAGTATGGCATTTAGCTAATAATAGTGTATCAGTGTGGTCCCTTCGTTGTAACAAACATACCCTAGCAATGTAAGAAGCTAACAACAGGGGAAATTGGGAAAGAGGTATATAGAAAATCTCTGTATTATTTTTGCAAGTTTTCTGTAAATCTAAAAGTATTCAAAAATAAAGTATTTATTTACATAAAAATAACCAAATGATTATAGAGGTTTATTATAAGTGCTGTGGAAAAAACAAAACAAGGTAAGGGAGATTGGGTGTGGGGGATCTGGGGGCTATTTTACACAGGGTGCTGAGGAAGGCATTTCTGAGGAGCTGACATTTGAGCAGCAAGCCATGTGGGCATCTGGGGGAAGAGTGTGCCAGGAAGTGGAAACAGTGAGAGCAAAGGATCAAGGTGGAAGCTCTCAGGAAGGAGCCTCCTGAAAATGGTTCAGATGCAACAGAAAGAAGGTCTGAACCATGGCAGTGGTGGGAGGGAAGGAGGGAACACACCTGAGGAATCTTATTTTATGAACCAGGAAGAAGAAAAGAAGAATGGTCTAGAAGGAGAAAGGCCCTCTCACTGTGCACAGTTACCACACTATCATGTGGCACTGCTCAGGGTGCTATGGCTTTACCACTGCTCAGTACTTACTTCATCTGGTCCTCGCTGCAACCCTGGTGTCCTCATTCTCACTTCTAGGAATCAAGACCCTGAAGCCCAGACTGAGAGTTTCCCAGCTCACAGCTTGCAAGGACAAACTGAAAAGTTGAAACTAGGCCTTCTGACCATATATCCCATGATTTTCCATTTTGCTTCTGTCCCAAAGTACTTTCTGTGACAGTACCAAGGCATCTTGAAGGAGGCAAATGTTGTGTGGTCCACTGAATCCTAGGAAGTTTGATGGGGCAGTCACCCCCGCCACCAAACCCCAGGGACAGGTCCTAGACAGTTTATACCTGACTCAGAGAAAAACTTTTACAAAGGTCTTATAAGTCCTGATATCAATAGTCTCTTTACAACCTACATATAGAAGGTCAGGAGGACAGGTTTCTGCTACTATCTTTTTTATTTTTATTTACTTTATTTTATTATTATTTGGGGGGGGCCATGCCATGGGGCATGTGGGATCTTAGTTCCCCAAACAGGGATTGAGCCTGTGCCCCCTGCAGTGGAAGTGCGGAGTCCTAACCACTGGACCAATGGGAAAGTCCCTTTTCTGCTAGTATCTTGCCAACCTTTGATATCCCAAATGGATCTTGGGGCCTCTTGCCTCATATTGTGTGTGTGTGTATCTCTTAAATTTCTAGATTGCAGAACATATGTTCCTCTTTCTTCTTTTCTCATTTACACACATGTTCTTAGGGTTTCCAAGGGCTGTAACTGTCCCAAGCAAAATTTCCCAGGCCTAACAGCAACTGGCTCCCCCCCAAATGCTTAGCTGAAAGTAAAACCAACCACAGGAAATGATCATACTAAAGTAACACGCTTCTCGGTTCTCAGGCCTCCAGGAGATAATGGTGGAGTTTGGGAACAGGGCAGAACCCAAAGTTATCTACCTGAATTCACTCCAAATCTATTTGATTATCAGGTCATGTTATAATGAATATTATTAGGCTTCTGAATCATCAGGCTCCTGGAACCATAACATATCAAGATTTTCCTATGCTCTCTGCCTCTAATTTCAAAACATTTCTAACTTATTTCACCCCAAACCTCTTAGTAGTGGCTCCAAACCCATCTAGGAAAGGCATCGCATCCTGCTATCTCTGCACTTCTTCCCCTGCTTGGTTCCACCCTAACTCAGCGCCACCCCTCTCCCAGCCCCAAAGAGCAGAATTTCTTCTCATCCCTGAAGCTCACCCATGACCATCTTCTTCTGAATGGTTATATGGAGTGTTCCTTAGCATTCTGGAACCTTTCTGGGTATTGAGCCTTTGCAAAAGAGGACAGAATCTTATAGCATCGAGAAATTTGAGTGTGTGGAAAGGTTTTTTTCTTAAGTCCATTTTGGTCTCAAAGAGGAAAAGGGTGTTTGTTAAAATGCTTATCTGTCCATAAGGATTTAATATTTCTAACAATCTAATTTAACTTGACCCTTCTTCATTTATTAATAGATTTTAGAGCAGCATCCTCCCTCTCTCTTTTACCCACTCTCTTTTATCCTTTCTAAAAGATATATGTTAATTATAATCTCCTGAGCTTAGTTGCTGAGAAATGGATTAGGGGACTTCTTCAACTGTTAAATTATTCTCCGTTACTGAAGGGAAATAATTGGAACATCTATGTCTGCAGCCATCTTGGAGAAAGACACGATATTGAAGGTGTTAAATTAAATTACATTGTGGTTCTAAGTTAAACTGTCTGAGAACTGACTTCCTTGACAGCTCTGATTCAGGCCTCCCAAAATGTCGCACACTATGACTCATACTTCCTTCTGGAAATGACAAAACTTCCTCACCACCCCGATCTAAGCTGCCTGCTTTTGGTCCTCCGTGCTCTCAGGAAGGGATTGAGTTGTATGTTACTTTTTTTCCATGGTGGGCAAGGAAACCCATCTTTTGTTTTTCCAAAGGGAGAAACACACACACACACACACACACACACACACACACACACACACAAAGAATGACACACCGAAAATTCTTAAAATTAATACCAGGCAGAGAATCAATACCATCACCCCCACCCTCCACACCCCTGGAAAATAAATAAATGATTTAAGAATTGTAAAAACAAGAGGGACATGACATTTTAACCATTTATGTCCCAAAGCTTTTTAAAAAGTGTTCCATTTTCTAAGGGAAGAAAGGTATAGTAACTTTGCAAAGCTAATGTTTTTATTATTCAAGGTAGTCTTAAAGAGCTTAGATATTGGAGGTAGCTAAAATTCAATGCTGAGCAGTGTTCATATATTTCCCAGGGAGACTGCATTCCTTGTGTGTTGAGATGTTGTGGGGAAGAGCAAATTTGGGGCACAGAAGAGAGGAGAGGAGAGGGAGGATGAGGAGAGGAAGGGGTACAATTGCCAACAATATTTTGTTCTTCTGAAATCTTCTGAAGTATAAATGCGTGCCCATCTGTGTATTACAATGTATAACCCAGCACTCATTAAAAAAATACTGTTTACTAGAGTGAAGAAGCACCTAGAATATTAACTCAGTATAAACATTTGCCATATTGTGAATAAGGATTTATTTTGAGGGTAAGGAATTTGAGATCAGAAGCTTAAACATATTTTTCTATTTTCCAGCTAAATTAAGTTGAAATTTTGATGAATATAATATATATATATATAATGTGTATGAAATAAAGAAGGGTATGCATATCTATTTATACAGCCTTACATTTGTTCTTCAAGTTTTAGTACATGATGATTGAGAAAGAGAAAATTGCCTTACATACTTCATCTCTTTCTACCCTTACAACAAGGCAATGGGTATCAGTCCTGAGCTCTATTCCCAGCTCCACTACTGGGTTATTGTGGGCTAGTAATTTAATTGAAAATAGGTCAGATGACTCCCAGAGACCCTTCCAATTTTGAAATTCTATGGTCCCAAGATTTTAGCCATGGGATTTCTCTTCCTCTTTTCAAAGGAACCACCAAGAGGTATTGCTTCTTCTTGTTGACAGCTCTTGACTCTCACTTGGGGACCTCAATGGTTCTGCCAAACTCCATCTCCTAGGAGATAGGGCTTAGGAACAGGGCACTCACCCACCCCACTCTTTCTTGACCCCCTCTCCACTGGCACATCAGCTGGCCTTTGGCCTGATTCTGAGAGGGGTAAGGAGGTCTGCCAGGACATAAGGCAGGATTCTTATATCCTTCCTTGATCACTATTGATTTGCATTTCTTTCAAACAATTTTATCAGTAGGTAGAAGCCCCCATTCATGTCACACACATTTCAGAGTGCTTGTTATATGCTTAAATCACTGTGCCACACCCTGGATATAAGACATAGTTGGGCAAGCCCTTAACTCTCATGAGCCTGCAAGCAATTATGCAATTGTGCTTTAGATCAGGGAGGCAAAGGGACCAGAAATAGTGCCCAATCAACCAACAATGGCCTCTGAAGTTTCACCAGTAATGATTCATTCTTTGAGTCTTTTAAGTTCCTTGAACTTTGAGAGTACTTTACTATAATTTTTTTAAATGTACTTGGAATGAGGGAGGAGCCCACTTTATGGCCCTAAAGGAATGAGGTGAAGAGGAGGAAGAGCTGGGGAGGGGTGAAGAGACATCAAAGAGAAACCAGGGTAATTAACAAGGGTGGGGAGAATGGGTCCCAAAAGGTCAATGCTCATAAAAAACAAAAAAATTAATTAATACATTAAACTAAGATCTGTTCTGATGGTAGTCTATTATCAGTTGGTCAGCCTGTTGGCAAACATTGAACTCCTGTGGTGTTCCAGGCGCTATTCTAGGTGTTGGAGATATATCAATGAACATGATAACACTGCTGAATGAAAGGAGCTTAAAGTCTATAGATAAGGAGAGAGGCAGGAGGGGAAAGAGGGAGGAAGTTAATTTCAAAGCTTAATAATGTCCAACCACTAAAGGGATAAAAGAAAAAGATAGTACAGGGTGTGACTGGGGATGGTGGGAATGGCTACTGTAGTTGGGGTGGTCAGAGGAGAATTTTATAGGAGGTAGTATTTGAGCTAAGGCCTGAATAATGAGATACAGGTAGACGTGTAAATATTTGGGGGAAGAATTCCAAGTTAAAAGAACAGCAAATACAAAGACTCTCCACAGCCTGCTTGAGGGTCAGAAAGAAGGCTGGGCTGGTGTGACTGGAGTACAATGGAGAAGGGGAGAGAATTGTAGGAGATGATGCTGGGAGTTGGGCAGGGGCCAGCTCATGAAGGGCAAGCTGATGTCCTAATAATAATAACAATAATAATAGCAGCAGCTGGCATTTATTGCATCCTTGCACCCTGCCAAACACTTGCTGTGGATTAGCTTCTTTATTTGTCACATCTAGTCCACGAGGTGGGTGCAATTTCCACTGTTCACATGGCCAATGATACATGCTAGAGCTGGGGTGTGGAGCCCCCCAGGGCCTGACCCCAAGACTGGTTCTTTTTTTTAAAAATTTTTATTGGAGTATAGTTGTTTTACAGTGTTGTGTTAGTTTCAGGTGTACAGCAAAGTGAATCAGTTATACATATACATCTATCCACTCTTTTTTAGATTATTTTCCCATATAGGCCATTACAGAGTATTGGGTAGAGTTCCCTGTGCTATACAGTAGGTCCTTTTTAGTTATCTGTTTTATATATAGTAGTGTGTATATGTCAATCCCAGTCTCCCAATTGATCCCCAAAACTGGTTCTAGTTATTAAATATTTTACTCTACTGATATACCAGAGAAATCAGTGGACTCAAATACCTCATTGTGTACATATAAGAAGATGAAGCATGACCACTATCATCATCCAACTTAAAGTCTAGAAGATACTACGGAAGGGGCCCTCTTTCTTTAAAAGTCTCTGTAAGAGTGGAGAGCAGTGCTTGAGAGTACAACCTGTGTGTGGTTGCTTTGTCTACTTCTTAGACAAATGTTGTAGAATGTTGGGTAGAATGTTGTTTCCCTTCCTTTATCGCCCGCCCTGCCCAATGCTACTCAATATGGTGCCAAATTCACTCTGACATCTCTTTAGTACACACTTCCCAGAGAAGAGGCACTGGAGAAAGGTGAGGAACATGCTGGCAGAGCATCGAGAGCTCAATGTTCCAGACTTACTCCTGCCTTGATCACACTGGAGGGTTGTTAGAGATAACCATTTTGCTCTTTGGGCTTCTGTTTTCTCATCTGTAAAATGAGATTGGCCCTAGCTGGGAAACATAATAGGCAAAGGTAAATAGAAGCCCCCAGGGGGGTGCCCTAAACTTGATACTTTAAAAGAAATCATAATGTTTACTTGCTGAACTTCCACCCCTAGAGCCCATTGACATTTGCAGTATGGCTAGTGTAATAGGCAGAATAATGGCCTCCAAAGATGTTCATATCCCAATCCCAGGAACAAATGAATATGTTACCTTACATGGCAAAAGGGGCTTTAAAGGTAAATGTAATTAAATTAAAGATTTTGAGATGGGGAGATTATCTTGCATTATCCAGGTGGGTCCAATGTAATCACAAGCTTCCTTATAAGAGGGAGGCAGGAGAGTTAGTGTCAGTGATTTGATGCGAGGAGGACTCAACCCACATTTCTGGCTTTGAAGATGGAGGAAGGAGCCATGAGCCAAGGAATGCAGGCTGCCTCTAGAATCACTGGGAAAAGCAAGAGAATGGATTCTGCCCTCAGAGACTCCAAAAGGAGTCACCCTGCTGATACCTTGACTTTAGTCTAGTTAGACAGATTCTGGACATCTGACCTCCAGAACCATAAGATAATAAATTAGTATTGTTTTGAGCCACTAAATTTGTGGTAATTTCTCTCTTTTTGACAGCTGTGTAGCTTTATTCATTAGGGTCTTAGTATAAAATTACAAAAGTATAGAATTAACCTCTCAAGATCAAAGTAGTTAGGCATTTTAGCAGGGAGCATTGCAGATGGAGATTCTGTCCATAGGAAACCCATAGGAAACAAATCCAGGCCGAACAAATCATGACCTGATACTGTTTCTCAGAGATTCTTCCCGATTCTGTCCAAAGACTTTTCCTAAGGTTTCTCTAGGCCAGACTGGACATGGTACCTTTATCCAGGTCTGTTATACAGAAGTGCTAAAAGTCATGTGATCTGCCATATCTTAATTGGTAATTTCTTATGGCAGCAATAGGAAACTAATACAGTTGGCCTAACCTTTGGCAATGCATGCTAGTGTTAATTCTTCATCATAAAGTCTCATAATAAAAACTCTAAAGAGAATTTCCACTTTGTGCCTCATGACCTGGTTTCTTAAATTTGTGAGCAGTGTTCTGCATTGATTCACTCAGACATTGGAGAGAATCTTTCACACCCCTCTTATCTTGATTTCTTCTGCAACAGCAGGTTGGTATTTGTCACTTCTTATCTCATAGGACACTCTTCTACAATGGAAAGAAATAACAAAATAAAAAAATCAAATCCACCTATATGCAAAAGTATTTGAGTTCTGTTTTAGAGAAATGTGCTGTATACGAGCCCCATATTTGCTCTGTGAGGGGCGTGGCACAAAATGACCACTTTTTCTCTACTCCATGAATAGCATTCTCTGAAAGTACAAAATATTCTTTGGATTCAGAGCCATGTGCCATATATACTGACAGATCTCACGACCCTCCTTCATTGACTAAATATAATAAATACAATGGGAGTTGTAAGAACTTTAAAGGTGGAGTCGTAGGCTTCTAGGTATGGTAGGGATCTTAAAGATCACTTAACTCCCCCTGTGAAAGCAAACGTCTCAGAAATGGGACATGGTGGGGATCAGTCCTTTGCTAAATTAAATTGGATCCTCGCTGGATCCTTGTAAGTTCTCACATGTCCCTAAAATTAACGTAGAAACTGTCCTTCCCTGGTGTTACTCTGGAGCAGTGAGAAATAGCCCTCTTGGTCTATCCAGGTAAAAGGAGCTGGGATGCCCAACTTCTGAGGCTGGGCATGTGTTCCATTTCCCATTAGCTTGAGCTAAACCAAAATATGTTGAAGCTCTGAAGCTATTGTTACTACAGAAGCCAACCAATCAGGTGAGATATTGATATTCTTAGAAGAGATGATTAAATAATTTGAGAGTAATTATCTACATCGAATGAAGAGTCTAGGAGAACTACACACTGCAGATTTCTTTCTAACCTAACACTGAGTAACAGACATTGTGGTTTAAGGTACTGTAAAAAAGTTCTTCTTCAGCGTTTTTTGAATTTAGAAGGGTAACAATCACGGGGATTTTTTTAAAAGATATGAAATTTTTTGTTCTCAAGTTAAATAATTGACTAAATTGCCTTCAGAAGTAAAAAAATCTTTAAAAAGTCTGGCCCTGAAAGGCTGATATAATTTCCCTTCTCTCATAATATAGCCTCAGATTACAAAATCCCATTTAAACTTCTCCTTTCTTTGAAACAAATGAGAAGCAGGAAAGTGAAAGTAAAACACCAGTATAAATATGGAGCTTTTCTAGGAGTGAAAAAAAATATGCATGTATACAATTTCTCAGTAGTACAAATATTTCAATAGATCTTTTTGGAAAGTTCAACACAAAGAAAATCCACTTAACCCTTAATCAAAATGCTCTCTGTATTTGCTTTGCTCTTCTTGGCTCTCTACAATTAGAATGTAGCAAGCATAAGTTTTTCTTAGTGAATTCCTGCCTTGTAAATCAATGACATTGGTGATGTTTCTTACTTTTTGTATCAAGTTGCTTAATTAAGATACCATACCTTTTAAGGGTTTGTAGTGTTTTAAGAAAACAATGGATACTTAGATGCTAAATAATAATGTCTGCCCAGTTCAGAGCTTTCTGCCAAATCCAGGATTCTTTTATAAAAGGCCTTTTCAGTGGTCAGGGCACATTAAACTTGGAATTGAAAGGTCACTAAAAGACACTGAGATTTTCAATTAAGTGTAATTCCCTTCTTGAGAAAGGTAACACTTCTGATTTCTGCATGAATATTCTTAGGGAATGATGGAGAGGTGTATGAGGGGCAAGGTCCTTTAAGATCAGAAATAAGAACACCAGGGTCATAGGTGCATTTATATATAGCCTGCATGATGTGTTAAATGTTTTAAATTACTTGCCACTACTCAAAACCCAGGATTTTAATCTGTATTTCCTGCTTCTCTTGAAGATTTGGTCCCCTGGGGCCATATTTCCTCATGATGGGAGCTAGTAGGAGCTGCCAATGGCTACCCTTTAAGCAAGGCACAAGTTTGCCATCTCGCCAGCCTCCCTGGGCCAGCTTTACCAATTTGTACTCCCTGCCTGACTCATGGGCTTGTGGGTTTGTGAACCTGGCTTGGTGTGTAAAGAAATCTGGCTGCTGCTTCTCTGGAAATTCGGGAGCACTCATGTCCTCTGATAGCTCTGTTGACGAGGAACCCTCCGTCTTCCATGTCCTGGGTGAGAAGTTTCTTGTCCTGAAAGCCTCCTGGGAAAATTCCAGGAGGCTCTTAGTGAAACTGAAGGAGTTGAGAAGCCTCCTTGGTACATACAGGATGCTTAATAAAACTATGAGTAGGTCTTAGTCTCCTCTTAGTCTTTTAACGTCTCTTCATTTTCAAGCCAAAGTTGGCCATTAGGCAAATTATGAAGTAGGTGAAGTTAACTTTTGTAACCTCATTCTCTCCTTTTCTCTTCTGAGAGGAACTCAGCCCTAATCAATCAGATGGTCTATGGACTAACATAACATCACTCTCAGACCTCCAATGGCTTCCCATCACTTTAGAATAAAACCCAAAGTACATACCATGGCCAACAAGGCCCTACATGATCTGGCCCCTGTCTACCTTTCCATCTTTATCTGCTACCACTCTCCCCCTCCCTCACTGTGCTCTAGCCATAGTGAGATTTTTACTATTTCCCGAACAGGCCAAGCAGGATCCCATCTAAGGGCCTTTCCACTAGCTATTCCCCAAGCCTGGAAAGTGGTTCCCATAGGCAGGGATATAGCTAGCTTCCTCACTCCGTTTAGGCCTCTACTCAAATTTCACTTTCCCAGAGTTGGCATTGCCTAACAACTGACATATATAGCCCATTCTCTTTTTGTTTTTTGTTTTGTTTTCTTTGTTTCTTGTTTTGTTTTGATTTTATTTGTTTGTTTTTGGTTGCACAGCTTGCAGGATCCTAGTTCCCTGACCCTGGCGGTCTAGTGGTTAGGACTCTGGGCTTTCACTGCCAAGAACCTGGGTTCAGTCCCTGGTCGGGAAACTAAGATCCCACAAGCTGCATGGCACAGCCAAAATAAAATAAAATAAAGCTAATATTTTTAAAAGTAACAAAATAAAATAAATAGCCTATTCTCCCATCACAGTCCATCATTCCCTATCCCCTCATCCTGTTTTATTTTCATATCCCTGATCACTAATTTAGCACTCTAGAGGAAATCCTCACTTTGCATGGTAGTGGGGGACCATAAAAATGGTCATACACTTCTGCAAAACATTCTTAATAATAAATGGGGAAAATTATGATTGCTCTATTAATGACCATTAAAATTTTTGGTCAAAACATTAAAAACACTCCTATCATTGGTTATAAACATATAGAAATATGAAAAACTTATAAAATAAAGATTTATTTACTACACTGTAATTTAAAACATTACAAATATTGAGAATTTAAATGTTTTATTTCTTTATAGAAAACGTACCAATTGGATGGACATTTCTCAAAAGAAGATATACAGAAGGCCAAAAGGTACGTGAAAAGATGTTCAACGTCACTAATCATTACCAAAATGCAAATCAAAACACAATGAGATACTGCCATCCATTAAGATGGCTATTATTTTACAAAAACATGGAAAATAACAAGTGTTGTTGAGGTTGTGGAGAAATTGGAACCCTTGTGGATTGTTGCAGAGATGTAAAATGGTGCAGCCACTATGGGAGATAGTATGACATTTCCTCAAAAAATTAAACATAGAATTATCCTGTGATTTAACAATTCCAGTTTCACATCTAGATATATACATGAAAGAATTAAAAACCAAGGACTTGAATAGATATTTGCACAGCAATATTCATAGCAGCATTATTCATAATAGCCCAAAGGTAGAAAAAAGCTAAATGGGATAAACAAAATGTGGTACATACATACAATGGAATATTTTTCAGCCTTAAAAAGATCTTAAAAAAAGAAAGTAAATTCTGACACATGCTACAGTATGGATGAACCTTGAAGACATTATGCTAAGTGAAATAGGCCAGTCACAAAAAGACAAATACTATATGACTCCACTTATATGAGGTATCTAGGGTAGTGAAATTCATTGACACAGAAGGTAGAATAGAGGCTACCAGGGGCTGGGGGAAGAAGGGAATGGGGGGAGACCTTCAAGATGGCAGAGGAGTAAGACATGGAGATCACCATCCCCCCCCACAAATACATCAAAAATACATCTACACGTGGAACAGCTCTTACAGAACACCTACTGAACACTGGCAAAAGACCTCAGACTTCCCCAAAGGCAAGAAACTCCCCATGTACCTGACTAGGGAAAAATTTTTTAAAAAATACAGAGACAAAAGAATGGGGACAGGACCTGCACCTCTGGGAGGGAGCTGTGAAGGAGGAAAATTTTCCACAAACTAGGAAGCCCCTTCACTGGTGGAGACGGGGGCTGGCAGGAGGGAAGCTTCAGAGCCACAGAGGAGAGCACAACACGGGTGCAGAGGGCAAAGTGGAGAGATTCCCGCACAGAGGATCGGTGCTGACCAGCACTCACCAGCCTGAGAGGCCTGTCTGCTCACCTGCCGGGATGGGTGAGGGCTGGGAGCTGAGGCTGTGGCTTTGGAGGTCAGATCCCAGGGAGAGGACTGGGGTTGACTGCATGAACACAGCCTGAAGGGGGCTAGTGCACCACAGCTAGCTGGGAGGGAGTCCAGGAAAATGTCTGGACCTGCTGAAGAGGCAAGAGACCATTGTTTCGGGCTGCGCGAGGAGAAGGGATTCAGAGCACCACCTAAGTGAGCTCCAGGGATGGGCGTGATCCGCGGCTATCAGCGCGGACCCCAGAGATGGGCATGAAACACTAAGGCTGCTGCTTGCAGCCACCAAGAAGCCTGTGTGCAAGCACAGGTCACTATCTCCACCTCCCCTCCCAGCAGCCTGTGCAGCCTGCCACTGCCAGGGTCCCGTGATCCAGGGACAACATCCTCAGGAGAACACACGGCGCGCCTCAAGCTGTTGCAACGTCACACCAGCCGCCGCCACTGCAGGCTCGCCTCGCATTCCATACCCCTCTCTCCCCCCGGCCTGAGTGAGCCAGAGCCCCCTAATCAGCCGCTCCTTTAACCTGGTCCTCTCTGGACGGGAACAGATGCCCTCAGGCGACCTACATGCAGAGGCGGGGTCAAACCCAAAGCTGAACCCCAGGAGCTCTGAGAACAAAGAAGAGAAAGGGAAATCTCTCCAGCAGCCTCAGGAGCAGCGGATTAAATCTTCACAATCAACTTGATGTACGCTGCATCTCTGGAATACCTGAATAGACAACGAATCATCCCAAAATTGAGGCAGTGGATTTTGGGAGCAACAGTAGACTTAGGGTTTGCTTTTTGCATCTAATTTGTTTCGGTTTCATGTTTATTTTAGTTTAGTATTTGGAGTTTACTATCATTGGTAGATTTGTTTATTGATTTGGTTGCTCTCTTCCTTCTTTTTTCTTATTAAATATAGATATATATATATATTTTCTTTTACTCTTTTTGTGAGAGTGTATGTGTATGCTTCCTTGTGTGATTTTGACTGTATACCTTTGCATTTACCATTTGTCCTAGGGGTCTGCCTGTCTGTATTTTTTTTTGTTTTTCTTTTTGTTTTGGTTCTTTTGTTGTTGTTGTTATTGAGATTTTTTAGTATAGTTTTTACTACTTGTTAGCATTGGTGAATTTGTTTTTTGGTTAGTTTGCTCTCCTCTTTTTTTCTTTCATTTTTTTATAACTTTTTAAAATTTTTAATAATTATTTTTTAATTTAATGACTTTTTATTTTATTTTTCTTTCTTTCTTTCTTTTTTTCTCCCTTTTCTTCTGAGCTGTGTGGCTGACAGGGTCTTGGGGCTCCGGCAGGTGTCAGTCCTGTGCCGCTGAGGTGGGAGAGCTGAGTTGAGGACATTGGTCCACCAGAGACCTCCCAGCTCCACATAATATCAAACAGTGAAAGCTCTCCCAGAGATCTCCATCTCAATGCCAAGATCCAGCTCCACTCAATGATCAACAAGCTACAGTGCTGGACACCCTATGCCAAACAAGTAGCAAGACAGGAACACCACCCCACCCATTAGCAGAGAGGCTGCATAGAATCATAATAAGGTCACAGAAACCCCCAAACACACGACCAGATGTGGTCCTGCCCACCAGAAAGACAAGATCCAGCCTCATCCACCAGAACACAGGCACTAGTGCCCTCCACGAGGAAACCTACACAACCCACTGAACCAACCTTACCCACTGAGGGCAGACACCAAAAACAATGGTAACTGCAAATCTGCAGCCTGCGAAAAGCAGAAACCAAACACAGTAAGTTAAGCAAAAGGAGAAGACAGAGAAACACAGCAGATGAAGGAGCAAGGTCAGATCAGTCTACCTGAAAAAGAATTCAGAATAATGATAGTAAAGACGATCCAAAATCATGGAAACAGAAGAGACAAAATGCAAGAAACATTTAAAAAGGACCTAGAAGAACTAAAGATGAAACAATGATGAACAACACAATAAATGAAAGGAAAAGTACTCTAGAAGGGATCAATAGCAGAATAACTGAGGCAGAAGAACGGATAAGTGACCTGGAAGATAAAATAGTGGAAATAACTACTGCAGAGCAGAATAAAGAAAAAAGAATGAAAAGAATTAAGGACAGTCTCAGAGACCTCTGGGACAGAATTAAACACACTGGAGCGGGGAGCTTCAGAGCCGTGGAGGAGAGCGCAGCCACAGGGGTGCGGAGGGCAGAGCGGAGAGATTCCCGCACAGAGGATCGGTGCCGACCGGCACTCACCAGCCCGAGAGGCTTGTCGGCTCACCTGCCAGGGCGGGCAGGGCTGGGAGCTGAGGCTCGGACTTTGGTCGGATCGCAGGGAGAGGACTGGTGTTCGTGGCGTGAACACAGACTGCAGGGGGTTAGGGCACCACGGCTAGCCGGGAGGGAGCCCGGGAAAAGTCTGGAGCTGCCAAAGAGGCAAGAGACTTTTTCTTCCCTCTTTGTATCCTGGTGCGGGAGGAGAGGGGATTAAGAGCGCTGCTTAAAGGAGCTCCAGAGACGGGCGCAAGATGCAGCTAACAGCGCGGACCCCAGACACAGGCATGAGACGCTAAGGCTGCTACTGCCGCCACCAAGAAGCCTGTGTGAGAACACAGGTCACTCTCCACACCTCGCTTCCGGGGAGGCTGTGCAGCCCGCCACTGCCAGGGTCCCAATATCCAGGGACAGCTGCCCTGGGAGAACACACGGCATGCCTCAGGCTGGTGCAATGTCATGCCAGCCTCTGCTGCTGCAGGCACGCCCCGCACTCCACACCCCTCCCTCCCCCCAGGCTGAGTGAGCCGGAGCCCCCGAATCAGCAGCTCCTTTAACCCCGTCCTGTCTGAGCAAAGAACAGACACCCTTCAGCTACCTACACGCAGAGGCGGGGCCAAATCCAAAGCTGAACCACAGGAGCTGTGCGAACAAAGAAGAGAAAGGG
The DNA here is from genome assembly GCF_000442215.2 of Lipotes vexillifer. Lineage (NCBI taxonomy): Eukaryota > Metazoa > Chordata > Mammalia > Artiodactyla > Lipotidae > Lipotes > Lipotes vexillifer. Next base: position 338,939 of record NW_006784589.1, on the reverse strand, counting down.
AAATCTCTCCCAGCAGCCTCAGGAGCAGCTGATTAAAGCTCCACAATCAACTTGATATACCCTGCATCTGTGGAATATCTGAATAGACAATGAATCATCCCAAATTGAGGAGGTGGACTTTGAGAGCAATATTTATTATTTTTCCCCCTTTTCCTCTTTTTGTGAGTGTGTATCTGTATGCTTCTGTGTGAGATTTTGTCTGTAGAGCTTTGCTGTCATCATTTGACCTAGGGTTCTATCTGTCCGTTTTTTCTTTTTCTTACTTTTTAAAAAAAATATTTTTTAATAATAATTTTTTTATTTTAGCAACTTCATTTTATTTTACCTTACTTTATTTTATCCTCTTTCCTTCTTTCTTTCTAATTTTTCTCCCTTTCATTCTGAGCTGTGTGGATGAAAGGCTCTTGGAGCTACAGCCAGGAGTCAGTGCTGTGCCTCTGAGGTGGGAGAGCCAACTTCAGGACACTGGGCCACAAGAGACCTCCCAGCTCCACGTAATATCAAACGGCGAAAATCTCCCAGAGATCTCCATCTCAACAACAACACCCAGCTTCACTCAACAACCAACAAGCTACAGTGCTGGACAGCCTATGCCAAACAACTAGCAAGAAAGGAACACAACCCCAGCCATTAGCAGAGAGGCTGCCTAAAATCATAATAAGTCCACAGACACCCCAAAGCACACCACCAGACATGGACCTGCCCACCAGAAAGACAAGATCCAGCCTCATCCACCAGAACACCGGCACTAGTCCCCTCCACCAGGAAGCCTACACAACCCACTGAAACAACTATAGCCACTGGGGACAGACTTCAAAAACAACAGGAACTACAAACCTGCAGCCTGCAAAAAGGAGACCCCAAACACAGTAAGATAAGCAAAATGAGAAGACAGAAAAACACACAGCAGATGAGGGAGCAAGATAAAAACCCACCAGACCTAACAAATGAAGAGGAAATAGGCAGTCTACCTGAAAAAGAATTCAGAATAATGATAGTAAAGATGATCCAAAATCTTGGAAATAGAATAGACAAAATGCAAGAAACATTTAACAAGGACCTAGAAGAACTAAAGATGAAACAGGCAACGATGAACAGCACAATATATGAAATTAAAAATACTCTAGAAGGGATCAATAACAGAATAACTGAGTCAGAAGAACGGATAAGCGACCTGGAAGATAAAATAGTGGAAATAACTACTGCAGAGCAGAATAAAGAAAAAAGAATGAAAAGAACTGAGGACAGTCTCAGAGACCTCTGGGACAACATTAAACACACCAACATTCGAATTATAGGGGTTCCAGAAGAAGAAGAGACAAAGAAAGGGACTGAGAAAATATTTGAAGAGATTATAGTTGAAAACTTCCCTAATATGGGAAGGAAATAGTTAATCAAGTCCAGGAAGCACAGAGAGTCCCATACAGGATAAATTCAAGGAGAAACACACCAAGACACATATTAATCAAACTGTCAAAAATTAAATACAAAGAAAACATTAAAAGCAGCAAGGGAGAAACAACAAATAACACACAAGGGAAACCCCATAAGGTTAACAGCGGATCTTTCAGCAGAATCTCTGCAAGCCAGAAGGGACTGGCAGTACATATTTAAAGTGATGAAGGAGATAAATCTACAACCAAGATTACTCTACCTAGCAAGGATCTCATTCACATTTGATGGAGAAATTAAAACCTTTACAGACAAGCAAAAGCTGAGAGAGTTCAACTCCACCAAACCAGCTTTACAACAAATGCTAAAGAATCTTCTCTCGGCAAGAAACACAAGAGAAGGAAAAGACCTACAATAACAAACCCAAAACAATTAAGAAAATGGGAATAGGAACATACATATCGATAATTACCCTAAATGTAAATGGATTAAATGCTCCCACCAAAAGACACAGACTGGCTCAATGGATACAAAAACAAGATCCATATATATGCTGTCTACAAGAGACCCACTTCAGACCTAGAGACACATACAGACAGAAAAAAGTAAGGGGGATGGAAAAAGATATTCCATGCAAATGGAAACCAAAAGAAAGCTGAAGTAGCAATTCTCATATAAGACAAAAGAGACCTTAAAATAAAGACTATTAGAAAAGACAAAGAAGGACACTACATAATGATCAAGGGATCGATCAAGGAAGAAGATATAACAATTGTAAATATTTATGCACCCAAATAGGACCACCTCAATACATAAGGCAAATACTAACAGCCATAAAAGGGGAAATCGACAGTAACATATTCATAGTAGGGGACTTTAACATCGCACTTTCACCAATGGACAGATCATCCAAAATGACAATAAATAAGGAAACACAAGCTTTAAATGATACGTTAAACAAGATGGACTTAATTGATATTTATAGGATACTCCATTCAAAAACAACAGAATACACATTTTTCTCTAGTGCTCATGGAACTTTCTCCAGGATAGATTATATCTTGGGTCACAAATCAAGCCTTGGTAAATTTAAGAAAATTGAAATTGTATCAACTATCTTTTCCAACCACAACGCTATGAGACTAGATATCAATTACAGGAATAGCTCTGTAAAAAATACAAACACATGGAGGCTAAACAATACACTACTTAATAACAAAGTGATCAATGAAGAAATCAGAGAGGAAATCAAAAAATACCTAGAAACAAATGACAGTGAAGACACGATGACGCAAAACCTATGGGATGCAGCAAAGGCAGTTCTAAGAGGGAAGTTTATAGCAATACAATCCTACCTTAAGAAACAGGAAACATCTCGAATAAACAACCTAACCTTGCACCTCAAGCAATTAGAGAAAGAAGAACAAAAAAACCCCAGAGTTAGCAGAAGGAAAGAAATCATAAAAATCAGATCAGAAATAAATGAAAAAGAAATGAAGGAAACAATAGCAAAGATCAATAAAACTAAAAGCTGGTTCTTTGAGAAGATAAACAAAATTGATAAACCATTAGCCAGACTCATCAAGAAAATAAGGGAGAAGACTCAAATCAATAGAATCAGAAATGAAAAAGGAGAAGTAACAACTGACACTGCAGAAATACAAAAAATCATGAGGGATTACTACAAGCAACTCTATGCCAATAAAATGGACAATCTGGAAGAAATGGACAAATTCTTAGAAATGCACAAACTGCCAAGACTGAATCAGGAAGAAATAGAAAATATGAACAGACCAATCACAAGCACTGAAATTGAAACTGTGATTAAAAATCTTCCAACAAACAAAAGCCCAGGACCAGATGGCTTCACAGGCGAATTCTATCAAACATTTAGAGAAGAGCTAACACCTATCCTTCTCAAACTCTTCCAAAATATAGCAGAGGGAGGAACACTCCCAAACTCATTCTACGAGGCCACCATCACCTTGATACCAAAACCAGACAAGGATGTCACAAAGAAAGAAAACTACAGGCCAATATCACTGATGAACATAGATGCAAAAATCCTCAACAAAATACTAGCAAACAGAATCCAACAGCACATTAAAAGGATCATACACCATGATCAAGTGGGGTTTATTCCAGGAATGCAAGGATTTCTTCAATATATGCAAATCAATCAATGTGATACACCATATTAACAAATTGAAAGAGAAAAACCTATGGTCATCTCAATAAATGCAGAGAAAGCTTTCGACAAAATTCAACACCCATTTATGATAAAAACCCTCCAGAAAATAGGCATAGAGGGAACTTTCCTCAACATAATAAAGGCCATATATGACAAACGCACAGCCAATATCGTCCTCCATGGTGAAAAACTGAAAGCATTTCCACTAAGATCAGGAATAAGACAAGGTTGCCCACTCTCACCACTCTTATTCAACATACTTTTGGATGTTTTAGCCACAGCAATCAGAGAAGAAAAGGAAATAAAAGGAATCCAAATCAGAAAAGAAGAAGTAAGTCTATCACTGTTTGCAGATGACATGATACTATATAGAGAGAATCCTAAAGATGCTACCAGAAAACTACTAGAGCTAATCAATGAATTTGGTAAAGTAGCAGGATACAAAATTAATGCACAGAAATCTCTGGCATTCCTATATACTAACGATAAAAAATCTGAAAGTGAAATCAAGAAAGCATTCCCATTTACCATTGCAACAAAAAGAATAAAATATCTAGGAATAAACCTACCTAAGGAGACAAAAGGCCTGTATGCAGAAAATTATAAGACACTGATGAAAGAAGTTAAAGGTGATACAAATAGATGGAGAGATATACCATGTTCTTGGATTGGAAGAATCAACATTGTGAAAATGACTCTACTACCCAAAGCAATCTACAGATTCAATGCAATCTCTATTAAACTACCACTGGCATTTTTCACAGAACTAGAACAAAAAATTTCACAATTTGTATGGAAACATAAAAGTCCCCAAATAGCCAAAGGAAACTTGCGAAAGAAAAACGGCACTGGAGGAATCAGGCTCCTGGACTTCAGACTATACTACAAAGCTACAGTCATCAAGACAGTATGGTACTGGCACAAAAAAAGAAATATAGACCAATGGAACAGGATAGAAAGCCCAGAGATAAGCTCACACACATATGGTCACCTTATTTTTGATAAAGGAGAGAAGACTATACAATGGAGAACAGCCTATTCATTAAATGGTGCAGATGTAGAGAATGGACTTGAGGACACGGGGAGGGAGAAGGGTAAGCTGGGACAGAGTGTGAGTGTGGCATCGACTTATATATACTACCAAATTAAAAATTGATAGCTAGTGGGAAGCAGCCACATCGCACAGGGAGATCAGCTCAGTGCTTTGTGACCACCTCGAGGCATGGGATAAGGAGAGTGGGAGGGAGATGCAAGAGGGAGGAGATATGGGGATATATGTATATGTACAGCTGATTCACTTTGTTATAAACAGAGTCTAGCACACCATTGTAAAGCAATTACACTTTAAAAAGTAAGAAAAGGGAACAGGGAGTTAGTGTTTAATGAGTACATATTTTCAGTATGAGATGATGAAAAAGTTCTGAACATGGCTAGTGGTAATGTTTGTACGACAATGTGAATATATTTAATGACACAACTGTACATTTAAAAGTGGTTAAAATGGCAAATTTTATTTTGTGTATATTTTGCCAATTAAAAAAACTTATGAAGAGTAATTTGAGCAGTGCTTGCCTCTTTCTTCTCATTGTAAAACTCATGACATGGAGAGAATATTATTTTTATTCCTTGCTGAACAGCCATATTCCTTTCTAAGTTTGGACCAGCTTCCAACATTTTGTCCTTTGTGTTCTCAATGTCACGAAAAATCTCTAAGAGTTCCTTTAACGTTAACTTTTTTTGCTGGTGTGACTTCCTCTGGGACTTCTTCATCCTTTTCATGATGAGTCATGCTCACTTTTTTCATTTAAGCCCATAAAGTTGCCTTTCTAACGTCCTCTGGCTGCAAAGCTAGAGCCTCTCAAACAGCAGCACTGTGTCCACATCTCAGAGTCAGCTATTTATTCTATAACTTCGTTTACTTTCTATTAGAAACCTGTAAAGTTACTTACACAGCACAGTAAAATTTCCTGACCTGCTGTGTGCATACTACTTGCTATATGCTTGAATATTTTCAATTGCATGACTTATATTTTTTTCAAAACTCAGCTAAAGAAATTGCATGAAATTGTATCCCTCTCTCTCTCCAGTTGTGTCATCAATAGCCTGTTATAAAGTCCATCTACTAGGCTTTAAATGTTGAAATAACTCCATGGTCCATTGGATGAAGTTGTGTTTGGTGGTAAAAAGCAAATTTTCACATTTCCATTCAAGAGAATCAGGGTGACCTGGAGCAGTATCCAACAGTAGTAGTGGTTTTCTTTTGTTATCACATAAAATTTTTAATTCAAATGTATATATATATATATATATATATATATATATATATATATATATAATGTATAGGCAAATGTATATATATATATATATATATATATATATATATATATATATATACACATATACATATACATGTATCTATAAAAGTTAAATTATTTTCCCTGCAACGTCTCTCTGTCACTGGAAGACAAGGAGGCAATACAACTATATGCTTTGATGTCCTTGTGTGAACTGAGAAACAGATGTGCAGTGACTAGTCACTGATTCACTTTGAAAAGAAGGGATATGATTGGTCACTGATCATACCATAACATGCATCTCTTATTTACATAGTGATTTGTGGACTGTAGAGCTAGCAGTGAAATTTGTATTCTATGCAATTACTCATAATTAATATATGGTGATGACTGAAATTTGAACTGTGTTATTGGGTGACTACTGTTAACTAAATCATGGTGATTGAAATTCATGTAAATCGGAACAATGCAAAGTGAGGACTACCTGTATTACACATCTACTATTTGCTTGTTACGTTTCCCCCACCAGAATGTAAGTTAAGTGGGATGGAGACTTAGCCTATTTTGTCTACAGTTATATTCCTAATGCCATAGAACAAAGCCAGAGTAGGGGCTCAAAAATACTTGTAGAAAAGGAGGAAAGGAAAGACAGAGAATGGAAGAAAGGGAGGAAGGAAGGGGAGAGAGAGGTAAGATCATCAAGTTAGATCAACTGTCAAGATCCTCAGAGAAGCAAAAGAACTTTCTCAAAGGCACCCAGCTCTCCAAGGTTCTGCCTTGGGGTCTGACATGTACCCCCTAACCTGCGTTGTTCTTCTTGCTCTTTCTCTCCTTCTCTCCAAACTTTATTTCAAGTTATGCATTCACATGAAGATGTGACTAACAACACTTTGGGACCTTAATCAGTTGACTTTTGAGGAGGGATTAGAGCCTTACCTTAGAAGGCCACAATCCTGTGGGGGGAGGTGACATTAGGGTCTTCCCAGACTCCCTAGTATCAGACCACAGAACCTACTAATTCTTAGTCTATGTCAAACTATTTGCATTTTCTTTCCTAATGTCCTTGTGTGGTGCTACAATCAGAGATCACAGGATGCTGGGGTTTTCCTCTGAGTATCTCACTCCCCTGAGGTTAGGTTTCTAATCTACTCATGGCACTCCGTTGTCCCAGAGCAGATGGGGCAGCCTGGCCAACTCAGAGGGGGAAAACACTGACTTCAGATGAAAAATTTCTGTTTCTGTGACTAAGGACTTAGTCAGCTACCTGGTTTAGGACGTACTATTTGTCAGAAAGTAGATCTGGAGGAAATATCACTCATTTCTAGCTAGAGTAATCATTTTCAGTACATTTTTTACTCATGAAATTTAAAAAGAACGAGGTGCCAGTTTAACCTTGTGGTTAAGGTTATGAATGAGAACGGAAGTTTAAATTACCCAGGGAGGTCCCCTTAGTCAGAGTTTCAGAGCATTCCAGACTCTTGTGTCAATTAAAGCACATTGAACTTCAATAGAATAACAAAAAGGCAAGTAGTGGTCTGTTTGGAGATTCCGCCTCTTCCCCTAATGCTCTGCTCACTTGCCCTCTCTCCCCCTCCCTCCTTCCTTCGCTCTCTCTCTCCCTCTTTTTCTTCCTTTCTTTGTTTCTCTCTCTCTCTCTTTCTTTCCTTGAAAAAGGCAACTGTTCTTTATAAGAATAAAATTACTTAAGTAATTAAATGGAAATGACCTTAGCTGGTATCTTCTAAGTTTCTAAATCCAAGCTCTATATCAACAATTATACGTTTTCTTTAATTTTCAGATCGTTTGCTTTTTCCCTTTCCTTTTCCATCTTCCTCCTGTACCCTCAGATCACCATACTTTGGACCTCCCACTAACGGTTTGAACCTGAGAAAGAAAGAGGTTGACTCCCTCAAGGGAGAGTTGCAAGGGGTCAATGATGCCTGCCCCTCTTCTTGTTAGATGCTCTTGCAGAAAGTTTGGTGAAAAGAATTAGTTGGCTAGAATTAGTCTTCAGTTTGGTAAATTTCCAACATCTGTGCTTTTGCTGGTTGTCATTAGCATAAATATTTCCCCCCATATTAGCATAAATATTTGAGAGTCAACAACTGAAAGAATTTGAAAAACTTACTGACTGAAGATTTTTGTCACAGACACTCCATTTCAACTGGCATCTTTCACTCTTTCAAAGTTCTATCATCTTAAACAGTACTTTCTTCTTTTGTTCTATTGAATTTCAATTATGTGCAAGCCCTGTAGGGAGATACAAAGATGGATAGGACACAGTTCCTACCCTTACAGCTGAAAACCATGCAAGAAGATAAGATTCAGGCTGGCCAAAAGCTGAATAAGAGCACAGGGCTAAAATAATAGTAAAAGAAAACATTGAACAAGAGATAGTGCATGCAGGCTTTGTTTAATTTTCAGGTTACCATTATAGACAGAATATACCAAAGAAGGTCTGAGGAAAATGGGACACCTTGGGGTTTGTGGGCAGGAGGGGACTGTGAGGATAGAGAAAGGAGTTCAGATCAGAGATGCATCTGGAAGGAGTTGGAAGACAGAGTTGCAGGGGAAGGTTTTTTAGGTGGAGAATATGTGGGCAAACAGGGCTACCAAGTGAGGTTGTTCAATTTGTAACACAAGGGGTTGCCATTCACATCATACTCTCTGAGCAGAATACAACCTGTGTGGTCACTGGTAGCAATCTTGGGCCAAGAGTCTAAGACATTTCCAGGACAAAATCTCTTGCAGACATAAAGAGTACACTTGCTATTGTGATGTAAATCCTCAGAGGGCAAAGACTGGGTCTTATTTGTCTTTGGGTCCTCAGAGCTTTGCACAGGGTCTGACACATCTTAGGTATTTAATACATGTCTCCCAAAAGAATGAACTATAGAACTCAATCTTATCCAAGCCCCACCAGTTAGTTGGTTAGTCCAAATGAGGGTAAGGTCACCGAATGGGGATAACTCATATTTCTTTGATATCTCTGGATAATGTTGGGCCTCAGGCCCAGAACTATCCCTCTCCCAAGTCATTTCAGTTATTCCCAGGACCTTAAGGGGTGTTTTGCATGTGCTCATGCACTGTCTTCTCTTATTCTTCCAGTCTGGTCTTTATCTGATGTTTTGAAAGGGGCAATATCCCAGCCATGCCCACTCTGCAGAGCCACCACCCCTTCTGTGAGTATGGTATACCTCCCAGGAATTTATCTCCTGTGCACCCAAAGCTGCTATAGTGGGAGCCATGATGGCCTCATGGTCCCTTTGACTCCTGGGACTGAAGCCTTACTAATTCTATGGAGAAATGGAGAGAATGGTCTTTTGTTTTCCAGGGCCATCTACATAGACACGAAGATATGTTGAATGTCTCATATCTGACACAGCCCTCCTTAAAACAATGTCTTCAGCTTCTGTCTGTCCCAACAATGAGCAGAAGATGGATACCATGCAGTTCTTTCTACACACTGTCCCCATTTTTCTGCTCTTGAAAAAGAATGTACACTGGAAAATATTGGGGGTATGTGAGAACATGAAGTATTTTAGTTTGGCTACAGCAAAGTTTGTCCAGGCAAATGGGACACAGTTGGCCCTGAGAGAGACTGAATTAAATAGTGAGAATGAATGAGTATAAACCCTAAACACTATTTAGTGGAAAACCATTTAAAAGTTATTTGAAGAGAAGCCATAGTTTTATAATTAAGTATGGAGAAAACTATCATTATGACTCGTTAGAGATGTAACAAAAGTCTAGGCAGAATAGGACAGTGCAGTTACCCAGACCCAGGTTTGAGTCTCAGTGACATTGGTTAAGTCACTTAACCTCAGGGACTCCTAGTTTCCTCATCTATAAAATAGATATACTATCCACATCTCAGGGTCTTTTGTAAGAATCATATTCATAAAATGCTTAGCACAAAACCTGGAACATAGAATACCTAATAAAATGACCAGAAAAAGTAGCATATTATAAGGTATTCTCACTCCTGGGGTAATCAGGAATTCCCAAAGACAGCAATATAATAAGTAAGTAAAATTGTAAAGGAGACAGAGTTTTATTTGGGGCTGCTTACCTTCTCCTTTACCAACCAATGACCCAGATAATAACCAGGGAACCAGTTTGGTTAATTAATTCACATCCTGGTGGTAGCACCTGTTTTTCTTCCATAAATTCCAAGAAGAGGGTGGCTAGGGAGTGAGTGGTGGTAGAAGTTCAGAGATTAGTAGCAGTTTGGGACAAGGGTGGTGGCCTTTTGAGTGTGAGCTCCTTGCCCCTAACCTTTTGCACCACATCCTTAAGATGACTCATCATTACCTAGAGCTTATTTTGGATACAAATGCCTCAAGGCTTTTACTCCATTTGAGCATTCTGTGCACTTCCTTCAAAGTTCATTGTGGATGGCCCTGGAAAACAAAAGGCCATTTTCTCCATTTCTCGCACTGGACATCTATAGGTGCGGCTTATAGCTGCCCATTCACCGTCGTTTTTAAGCACTCTCTTCCCAGCAGACAGAAAGCCCTGGATTCCAGAAACAGGCTTCACTTACCCAAAATTTCTAAGCTGTCTGAAGATCAACTTCTACCTTCTCAAGGACCTTCCAATTATTCTGGAATAAGTGACAACACTATTTTCTCTCAGGATTATGTTTGCTGGTCTGGAGGTTCCTGAAGAGAGTTTATGATTGCATTTCTTTATTTCCACTGACACAACTTCCAATAACATGAAGAAGAAAACTTTTAAACGGTGTGATTGCAAATCCTAGCTATTTTGTAATCTCTGGTGTATTTGAGAATTACTCATACTAGATGGCACTTGAGGAACAAGAAGTTTCTTGATGTTTTCTACTTCTCTGAAAGACACAAAAAACAACAAATCTTGTCTCAGTCTGAAAACTGAGTGATCATGCCATGGGATGTCTGATTTTGGAATAGAGGAATAGGACCATGCCATGTTTGGGGGACTGGATTAGGATCCAGGAAACCTGGGTTCTTCATTCTCTCGGCCTATATCTTGTAGCCTTGGATAAGAAGTTTTCAGGAGCCTCCTTATGATTTGTGACACTGCTTACCCTGGACCAGGAGAGTTAAGGAAGGAAAGAACTTGGTAAGAGCTTTGGACTAACTGGCACTAACAAAGTTGTCCAGAAATAATGCTCAAACAAGTAGTCCTCATGAATACGAAAGTTGTAGCCAATATTTCTGACATTTCAAGAGCCTGAGAAATGTCAGTGGTTTCTACTGTCTGAGGAGTGCCTCCTCTGAGGAAGTCCTCCTGAAGTGGCAAGTGTTTTCTTTTCCACTGCTTGAAGGTCAAACCAAATCACTTCTTCCTCAAATAGGTCTCACTTTCATAGGCTCATAAAATGGCCAAGTTAGAATGTGTCTTGGTTGATGAAGTCAGTTGAGGGTGTGAGGCTGACTCAGGCTGACCCAAGTTCCTCTGTTTATTCAGTACCAGGAATATTTAAATCAGAACTGACCTTAAAATAGCAACTCTTTGGAAAAGGGCTCAGCACTAACTCCTAAGAATCTCTTATAGCTACCCCTCTTACTTTCTCTTCCAATGGTCACTGCTTAGAAAGTCTATGACAATATATGCCTCATGTCTGATACTTTCATTTTCACTAAAGAACATTATTACACCACATAAAATTCTAGAATTCATGAAGGACGATTAGAATACCTTAAATTCCTTTGCTCACTGAGAGAATATTATGGCAGAATTTTATCTCTTACACTGGGATACTTAGAAATTGGCCTGCATGAATATCTTTGTTTGATAGAAATTTGAAGTACAATATTCTTCATTAAGGTTTTTGAGAAAGCAAGAGTAACATATTAATTTCCTTGTCATTTTATATACTATGACAAAACCAATTTTGATCATTCTAACCACAACTACTGACTCTCAAGCATCTCTCTTGGGATATAATTGGCTGCTATAATTCTCCACCTGAATGGCTCATAAAAACTCCAAACTCAGTGAGGATAAAAGATAATTTAAGCTTATTCTGCCTTCTGTCTCCATCTTAGTTAATGACATGACATTTGCCAATTGTCTCAAATTGGAAAACCTAGAGGCATTTATCCTCAAGTCTCCCTCTCATTCATTCTTGGTGTGCAACTCGTCACTGTACACTGTAGGTCCTCTTGCAGAAACGTCTCTCAGATTAGTCCACATATCCTTTCTTGGATGGCTTCAGCAGCCTCCTGAAGAACCCTCTTGCTTCTTTCCTCTCCTAGAGAGTCCAGGACCCACATGTGATCATGCCACTCCTTGCTCCAAAATTTCAGATTGCTGGAAGATTAAAATCCAGATTCCTTGACTTGGCACTCACAGTTTTCCTTAACCTGGCCCCAACCACTTCTGCAGCCTAATTTCCTGCCAAGTCACACCTCCATCCCGTAGACTCCAGCCATAGTCAGTTTTTCACCACTCTACAAACAGGACTGATCTTTTTGCCACACTTACCTTGGCTCATTTCCTCTCTCTCAAATGCCTCCTCCATCCCATCTCCACCTAGCTAAATGCTACTTATTCTTCAATACCCATTTCAAATGTGCCCGTCCAGGAGAGGCCTTCCTTGATCTGTTCCTCACCCCAAGTTAATGACTCCACCCTCCACATTGCCTCAGCATTTTATTCACACCTATATGACAAGAGAAATCTCATCCATCATATATGAGCACCTTGTAAGAGGTTCCCTGTCTTATAATTCATTTTATCCCTGGCACTCAGTAGCATTTGATAAGTGGATTAATGGATACATGGATGGGTTGGGTGGTAAAGTTTAAATTGAGGAGAGTGGGCAGACATTGGAGAGAAGGCAGTGTAAGAAAATGGAGAAAAGGGAAAAGAAATTATGTCTCCTTATTTATTCACTTCTAAATTTTATTCATTTCACCCATTTTCCTTCAAATGCAGTTATAATGAATATTTACTTTCTTAATAGTCCCATGCCCTTGTATTTAAGGAGTTGGTAAATTAAATTTACCTTCCAAATCTGCTTATTAAGTTCATGAAAAACATTTTCCTACAGTTTATTAGCAGAAATTTTATTGCCCTTTAAATATTTTACAGCAAACAAAAGTACTATGAGGAACTTCCTCTTGTAGCCAAGATGGAGAACAGGGAGAAAATTTATCTTCCCATCTTAAACAACTAAGAAATTGGACAAAATATATGAGACAATGGTTTTTAAGACATTGGACAGCAGGCAAATAAGGACAGTGATCCCTGAGAGGAAATAAAGGAAGTAAGCTCTATAATCACAACTGCTTACTACCTGGAGAAGGTATCCAGGTCACAGTACAGGGAGGAGGAACTTGGAGGTGTGGCAGAAGAACCCTTGAGTTGAAGATATGGAGCTGAGAGTCCAGGGATATCAAGGCAACTGGAGTTCACAGTGTAGAGATAAGAGAAGTATATAGAGGAAAAACTCAGAAGAGCTGCAGAGGGCCCCCCTTAAGTATTCAGCAGAGTACTGATCAGTATGTGTGTGAGGAAACTACACAAGGCTGGGGAGAGAACCACCCCAAAGGTTTAGAAGGAACAGTGTCCAGTGGTCACACAGAGCCAGGAATAGTGAATAGTGCCTGTTCCTACCAGTCTGGAGATGGGTGTGGGGATGGGCAGGGCTATAAGGAGTGGGAAGGAGAGATTGTAAAAGGTCATGAGGAAAGTTTCGGAGGTGATGGATATGTTCATTATCTTGATTGTGAAGATAGTTTCATAGCTATACACATATGTAAAAATTTATCAAATTGTATACCTTAAATATGTGCAGCATATTTTATGTGAATTATACCTCAATGAAGCTATTAAAAATAGAGCAGTTATATGGTAGAAGTATGGAATTTCTATAGATAATTGTTTTGCTTTGAATCAATGATTTATGATAAACAGTTCACATAGATGGCCATTAATTCATTGATTTTAAAGTTTTTAATTCAAATGCAAATAATGCACTACATTTAAAAAATTAAACATCCAACTGCTAACAACAAAGAAAAACCAAAAAATTACATAGCAAAGTAAAACATCGGCAGTGAGACAAGAATAAGCTGGAAAGAAAATAAAAGGTGGGCTGTTTCTGTCCCAGAGAGAACCTTAGGGTGGAAGAAGTTACCCATCTCTCAGCTCCTGGGAATGGGTGAGGTATAAAAATCTGACTCAAGCTGGGTCATCTCTGAAAAAAAAAATCTCAATGTTTTTCACAGATTTTCTCTTTTATGTGAATGGATAGCCCAATTTTATAGACAAGCAGATTGAGAAGCCTGGCTAATTCCCCAAATCACAAGTATGGATGGAAAAAGGGAGAAATTAAAATTGCATCAATATCCAGTTTAATTTGGTGGGCAAGGTATTTGAACTCATCTGAAACTGCCTCATCTTGGAATTAGCAGGGGTCACCAGAGTGGAGGGGGTCTACAAACACATCTAAAGGACAAAGACTGCCTCAGAATTAGCAGTGAATATATTGACACACTTTTTTGGTGAGGGCAGATGAGTATGAGGCAGCAGTGGAATCAAGTAGAATATAATTGGAATTACAACAATTTTCCTAATGGCTTCACTGTAATCTATAGTCACTTCAGGCTGGGGTAGGGGAACAGAGGTATGTATGTGGTTTGGCAATGCTATGCTAGCTATTTTTTCTTTCATTGTTTTTGTATGGTGTTTTCCCACACAGGGCTCATAGCCCTTTACAATATTGAGGCTTCATTCCTTTGTGTTTTTTGAAAAGCCAGTTGTGGAAAGTTTTGATTTCTATTCTTCCAGTGGCTCTATCCAGTACCCACTAAGTATTTGGACTTCCTTGGGCTGCTCCTAGAAGGCTGACCACAGGCATAGATACCAGATGAAGGATGGTATTTGCCTATGAGAAACAGTGTGGCTAGAAACAAAGGATAGTTTTCAGGAATTCTCTAGGAGGCCTCAGTATTATTTTATTTGCTTTCTTTTCTTGAATGATAATCAGAACAAAAATCAGACTGATTATCAGAAATAATTTTATATTGGGGCAGATCAAGAAGAAAAGTTTGATCAAAATTGGGATGGTCAATTTGAATCAACATTTATTGAAGCCTGATATGTGCAAAGCTGTGTTTGGCATTATTGAAGATATACAGGTGGGAAAGATCCAGGCCTTGCTTTCAAGAAGTCAGTAGCCCAACATACAGTAAAGGTAGGAAATCATCCACACACAGCTAATAGGAAGGTTAAAAGACAAAAGTAGTAAAATCATCTACATCCACAATATGCAATTAAGGGATACACACAAAAATAATTAGATGTAAAATATGATATCAAAAAGAGTAAATATAAGGGAAGAGAATGTGAATTCAGGTTTGTTAAAATGCATTTGAAATTAAGAGATCAACAACTTAAAATAATCACATACATAGAGAGATTGCTATATAAAAACTTCATATAGCAGCCACAAACCAAAAACCTATAATAGATGCACACACAAAAACAAAAAGGAACCCAAACAGAACACTAAAGACAGTCATCAAATCACAAGAGAATAGAACAAAAGAAGAAGAAAGAAGCAAAAAAACCTACAAAACCACCCCCAAACAATTAACAGGATGGCAATAAGAACATACATACCAACAATTACCTTAAATGTAAATGGACTAAATGCTCCAATCAAAAGACACAGAGAAACTGAAGGATACAAAAACAAGACTTGTATATATGCTGCTTATAAGATACTCATTTCAGATCTAAAGACACACACAGACTTTAAGTGAGGGGATGGAAACAGGCATTCCATGCAAATAGAAATCAAAAGAAAGCCTGGGTAGCAATACGTATATCAGACAAAAAAGACTTTAAAATAAAGACTGTCATAAGAGATGAGGAAGGGCATTACATAATGATCAAGGGATCAACCGAAGAAAATATATAACAAGTGTAAATATCTATGTACCCAACATAGGAGCACCTAAATACATAAAGCAAATATTAATGGATGTAAAAGGAAAAATTGACAATAACACAATAATAAGAGGGGACTTTAACACCCCCCACTTACATCAATGGACAGATCATCCATACAAAAAATCAATAAGAAAACACTGGTCTTAAATGACACATTATCAGATAGACTTAATAGATATACATACAGAACATTCCATCTGAAAGCAGCACAATACACCTTCTTTTCAAGTGTACATGGAACATCTTCCAGGATAGATCACATGCTAGGCCACAAAACAAGTCTCAGTAAACTTAAGGAGACTGAAATAATACCAAGCATCCTTTTCAACTACAATGTTATGAGATTAGAAATCAACTACAAGAAAAAAAATGCAAAACCCACAAACATGTGGAGTCTAAACAATATGCTACTAAACAAGCAATGGATCACTGAAGAAATCAAAGGGGAAATAAAAATACACCTGGAGAAAAATGAAAACAAATAAAGTGACCAAAATCTATGAGACGCAGAAAAAGCAGTTCTAAGAGGGAAGTTTACCTCAGGAAACAAGAAAAATCTCAGATAAACAAACTAACCTGACACATAAAGAAAACAGAAAAAGAAGAACAAACAAAACCCAGAGTTAGTAGAAGGAAAGAAATAGTAAATATCAGAGTAGAAGTAAATAAAATAGAGATAAAAAACAGCAGGAAAAATCAATGAAATTAAGAGATAGTTCTTTGAAAAGACAAACAAAATTGATAAATCTTTAGCAAGATGCATCAGGAAAAAAAGAAAGTGGGCCCAAATCAATAAAATCAGAAATGAAAAAGGAGAAGTTACAACCAATACAACAGATACACAAAGGATCATAAGACACTACTATGAACAGCTATATGCCAATAAAATGACGACCTAGAAGAAATGGACAAATTCCTAGAAATGTACAATCTCCCAAGGTTGAACCAGGAAGAAACAGAAAATATGAATGGGGGGAGCTTCAAGATGGCGGAAGAGTAAGACATGGAGATCACCTTCCTCCCCACAAATACACCAGAAATACATCTACACCTCCTACATAACACCTACTGAACGCTGGCAGAAGACCTCAGATCTCCCAAAAGGCAAGAAACTCCCCACATACCTGGGTAGGGCAAAAGAAAAAAGAAACAACAGAGACAAAAGAATAGGGACAGGACCTGCACAAGTGGGAGGGAGCTGTGAAGGAGGAAAGGCTTCCACACACTACGAAGGCCTTTCGCTGGCGGACACTGTGGGTGGCGGCGGGGATGCTTCAGAGCCACGGAAGAGAGTGCAGGAACAGGGGTGCAGAGGGCAAAGTGGAGAGACTCCCACACAGAGGATAGGTGCCGACCAGCACTCACCAGCCCAAGAGGCTTGTCTACTCACCTGCCGGGATGGGTGTGGGCTGGGAGCTGAGGCTCGAGATTCGGAGGTCAGATCCCAGGGAGAGGACTGAGGTTGGCTGCATGAACACAGTCTGAAGGGGGCTAGTGCACCACAGCTAGCCGGGAGGGAGTCCAGGAAAAAGTCTGCAGCTGCTGAAGAGGCAAGAGACTTTTTCTTGCCTCTTTGTTTCCTGGGGTGCGAGGAGAGGGGATTAAGAGCGCTGCCTAAACAAGCTCCAGAGATGGGCACGAGCCGTGGCTATCAGCACAGACCCCAGAGATGGGCCTGAGATGCTAAGGCTGCTGCTGCTGCCACCAAGAAGCCTGGGTGCAAACACAGGTCACTATCCCCACCTCCCCTCCCGGGAGCATGTGCAGCCTTCCACCGCCAGGGTCCTGTGATCCAGGGACAACTTCGTCGGGAGAACACATGGCACACCTTGGGCTGGTGCAACGTCACGCCAGCCTCTGCTGCTGCAGGCTCGCCCCGCATTCCATACCCCTCCCTCCCCCCGGCCTGAGTGAGGCAGAGCCCCCGAATCAGCGGCTTCTTTAACCCCATCCTGTCTGAGCGAAGAACAGCCACCCTCAGGTGACTTACAGGCAGAGGCAGGGTCAAATCCAAAGCTGAACCCTGGGAGCTGTGCGAACAAAGAAGAGAAAGGGAAATCTCTCTCAGCAGCCTGAGGAACAGCTGATTAAATATCTGCAGTTAATATGATGTACCCTGCATCTGTGGAATACCTGAATAGACAACGAATCATCCCAAATTGAGGAGGTGGACTTTGGGAGGAATGATATATATACTTTTTTTACCCTTTTCTCTTTTTATGAGTGTGTATGTGTATGCTTCTCTGTGTGGTTTTGTCTGTATAGCTTTGCTTTTACCATTTGTCCCAGGGTTCTGTCTGTCCTTTTTTTTTTTTTTTCCCTTTTTTAAAGTATAGTTTTTAGCACTTGTTACCATTGGTGGATTTGTTCTTTTTGGTTTGGTTGCTATCTTCTTTCTTTCTTTTAATGAATTTTTAATTTTTTTAATAATTCTGTATTATTTTTTATTTTAATAACTTTATTTTACTTCATTTTATTTTATTTGAACTTTATCTTTCCTTCCTTCTTTTGCTCTCCTTATTATTCTAAGCTGTGTGGATGACAGGCTCTTGGTGCTCCAGCCAGGCATCAGGACTGTGCTTCTGAGGGGGCAGATCCAAGTTCAGGACATGGTCCAGCAGAGACCACCAAGCTCCATGCAATATCAAAAGGCAAAAATCTCCCAGAGATTTCCATCTCAATGCCAAGACCCAGCTCCACTCAACGACCAGCAAGCTACAGTGCTGGACACCTTATGCCAAACAACAAGCAAGACAGGAACCCAACCCCACCCATTAGCAGAGAGGCTGCATAAAACCATAATAAGGCCACAGACACCCCAAAACACTCCACCAGACGTGGACCTGCCCACCAGAAAGACAAGATCCAGCCTCATCCACTAGAACACAGGCACTAGTCCTCTCCACCAGGAAACCTACACAAACAACTAAACCAACCTCAGCCACTGGGGGCAGACACCAAAAACAATGGGAACTATGAACCTGCAGCCTGCGAGAAGGAGACCCCAAACACAGTAACTTAAGAAAAATGAGAACACAGAGAAACACACAGCAGATGAAGAAGCAAGGTAGAAACCCACCAGACAAAACAAACGAAGAGGAAATATGCAGTCTACCTGAAAAAGAATTCAGAATAATAATAGTAAAGATGATCCAAAATCTTCAAAATAGAATGGAGAAAATACAAGAAACGTTTAACAAGGACCTAGAAGAACTAAAGAGCAAGCAAACAATGATGAAAAACACGATAAAAGAAATGAAAAATTCTCTAGAAGGGATCAATAGCAGAATGACTGAGGCAGAAGAACGGATAAGTGACCAGGAAGATAAAATAGTGGAAATCACTACTGCAGAGCAGAATAAAGAAAAAAGAATGAAAAGAATTGAGGAAAGTCCCAGAGACCTCTGGGACAACATTAAACGCACCAACATTCGAATTATAGGTGTCCCAGCAGAAGAGAAAAAGAAAGGGACTGAGAAAATATTTCAAGAGATTATAGTTGAAAACTTCCCTAATATGAGAAAGAAAACAGTTAATCAAATCCAGGAAGCACAGGGAGTCCATACAGGACAAATACAAGGAGAAACATGCCAAGACAAATATTAATCAAACTATCAAAAAATAAATACAAAGAAAAAATATTAAAAGCAGCAAGGGAAAAACAACAAATAACATAAAAGGAAATCCCCATAAGGTTAACAGCTGATCTTTCAGCAGAAACTCTGCAAGCCAGAAGGGAGTGGCAGGACATATTTCAAGTGATGAAGGAGAAAAACCTACAACCAAGATTACTCTACCCAGCAAGGATCTCATTCAGATGTGATGGAGAAATTAAAACCTTTACAGACAAGCAAAAGCTAAGAGAAGTCAGCACCACCAAACCAGCTTTACAACTAATGGTAAAGGAACTTCTGTAGGCAGGAAACACAAGAGAAGGAAAAGACCTACAATAATAAACCCCAAACAATTAAGAAAATGGTAATACGAACATACATAATGATAATTACCTTAAATGTAAATTGATTAAATGCTCCAACCAAAAGACATAGACTGGCTGAATGGATACAAAAACAAGACCCATATATATGCTATCTACAAGAGACTCACTTCAGACCTAGGGACACATACAGACTGAAAGTGAGGGGATTGCAAAAGATATTCCATGCAATTGGAAATCAAAAGAAAGCCAGAGTAGCAATTCTCATATTACACAAAATAGACTTTAAAGCAAAGACTATTATAAGAGACAAAGAAGGACACTGCATAATGATAAAAGGATCAATCAAAGAAGAAGATATAACAATTGTAAATACTTATGCACCAACATAGGAGCACCTCAATACATAAGGCAAATACTAACAGCCATAAAAGGGGAAATCAACAGTAACAAAATCATATTAGGGGACTTTAACACTGCAGTTTCACCAATGGACAGATCATCCAAAATGAAAATAAATAAGGACACACAAGCTTTAAATGTTACATTAAACAAGATGGAGTTAATTGATATTTATAGGACATTCCACCCAAAAACAACAGGATACACTTTCTTCTCTAGTGCTCATGGAACATTCTCCAGGATAGATCATGTCTTGGGTCACAAATCAAGCCTTGGTAAATTTAAGAAATTTGAAATTGTATCAAGTATCTTTACTGAACACAACGCTATGAGATTAGATATCACTTACAGGAGAAAATGTGTAAAAAATACAAACACATGGTCAGAGCCTGAGTTAGGTGTAGTGAAAAAAGAAAAAAAATACAAATACATGGAGGCTAAACAATACACTACTTAATAACCAAGAGATCACTGAAGAAATCAAAGAAGAAATCAGAAAATACCAAGAAACAAATGACAATGAAAACACAACCCAAAACCTATGGGATGCACCAAAAGCAATTCTAAGAGGGAAGCTTATAGCAATACAATCCTACCTTAAGAAACAAGAAACATCTCAAATAAACAACCTAACCTTACACCTAAAGCAATTAGAGAAAGAAGAACAAAAAAAACCCCAAAAAATAGCAGAAGGAAGGAAATCATAAAGATCAGATCAGAAATAACTGAAAAGGAAATGAAGGAAATGATAGCAAAGATCAGTAAAACTAAAAGCTGGTTCTTTGAGAAGATAAAAAAAATTGATAAACCATCAGCCAGGCTTATCAAGAAAAGAAGAGAGAAGACTCAAATGAATAGAATTAGAAATGAAAAAGGAGAAGTAACAACTGACACTGCAGAAATACAAAGGATCATGAGAGATTACTACAAGCAACTATATGCCAATAAAATGGACAACCTGGAAGAAATGGACAAATTCTTAGAAATGCACAACCTTCCGAGATGGAACCAAGAAGAAATAGAAAATATGAACAGACCAATCACAAGCACTGAAATTGAAAATGTAATTAAAAATCTTCCAAAAACCAAAAGCCGAACCAGATGGCTTCACAGGGAAATTCTATCAAATATTTAGAGAAGAGCTAACACTAAGCCTTCTCAAACTCTTCCAAATTATAGCAGAGGGAGGAATACACCTAAAATCATTTTATGGGGCCACTGTCACCCTGATACCAAAACCACACATAGATGTCACAAGGAAAGAAAACTACAGGCCAATATCACTGATGAACATAGATGCAAAAATACTCAACAAAATACTAGCAAACAGAATCCAACAGCGCATTAAAAGGATCATATACCATGATCAAGTGGGGTGTATCCAAGGAATGCAAGGATTCTTCAGTATACAAAAATCAATCGATGTGATACACCATATTAACAAATTGAAGGACGAAAACCATATGATCATCTCAAATGATGCAGAGAAAGCTTTCAACAAAACTCAACCCCCATTTAGGATAAAAACCCTCCAGAAAGTAGGCATAGAGGGAACTTACCCCAACATAATAAAGGCCATATATGAGAAACGCACAGCCAACATTGTCCTCAATGGTGAAAAACTGAAACCATTTCCACTAAGATCAGTAAGAGGACAAGGTTGCCCACTCTCAGCACTATTATTCAACATAGTTTTGGAAGTTTTAGCCACAGAAATCAGAGAAGAAAGAGAAATAAAAGGAATCCAAATCAGAAAAGAAGAAGTAAAGCTGTCATTGTTTGCAGATGACATGAAACTATACACAGGGAATACTAAAGGTGCTACCAGAAAACTGGTAGATCTAATCAATGATTTTGGTAAAGTAGCTGGACACAAAATTAATGCACAGAAATCTCTGGCATTCCTATACACTAATGATGAAAAATCTGAAAGTGAAATTAAGAAAACACTGTCATTTACCATTGCATCAAAAAGAAAATACTTAGGAATAAACCTACCTAAGGAGACAAAAGACCTGTATGCAGAAAATTATAAGACACTGATGAAAGAAATTAAAGATGATACAAATAGATGGAGAGATATACCATGTTCTTGGATTGGAAGAATCAACATTGTGAAAAGGACTATACTACCCAAAGCAATCTACAGATTCAATGCAATCCCTATCAAACTACCACTGGCATTTTTCACAGAACTAGAACAAAAAAATTTCACAATTTGTATGTAACACAAAAGACCCCGAATAGCCAAAGCAATCTTGAGAACAAAAAACGGAGCTGGAGGAATCAGGCTCCCTGACTTCAGACTATACTACAAAGCTACAGTAATCAAGACAGTATGGTACTGGCACAAAAACAGAAAGATAGATCAATGGAACAGGATAGAAAGCCCAGAGATAAACCCACGCACAAATGGTCACCTTATCTTTGATAAAAGAGGCAAGAATATACAATGGAGAAAAGACAGCCTCTTCAATAAGTGGTACTGGGAAAACAGGGCAGCTACATGTAAAAGAATGAAATTAGAACACTTCCTAACACCATACACAAAAATAAACTCAAAATGGATTAAAGACCTAAATGTAAGGCCAGACACCATCAAACTCTTAGAGGAAAACATAGGCAGAGGAACACTCTATGACATAAATCACAGCAAGATCCTTTTTGACCCACCTCCTAGAGAAATGGAAATAAAAACAAAAATAAACAAATGGGACCTAATGAAACTTAAAAGTTCTTGCAAAGGAAACCATACACCAGAGGAAAAGACAACCCTCAGAATGGGAGAAAATATTTGTACACGAAGCAACTGACAAAGGATTAATCTCCAAAATTTACAAGCAGCTCATGCAGCTCAATATCAAAACAAGAAACAACCCAATCCAAAAATGGGCATAAGACCTAAATAGACATTTCTCCAAAGATGATATACAGATTGCCAACAAACACATGAAAGAATGCTCAACATCATTAATCATTAGAGAAATACAAATCAAAACTACAATGAGATATCATCTCACACCAGTCAGAATGGCCATCATCAAAAAATCTACAAACAATAAATGCTGGAGAGGGTGTGGAGAATAGGGAACCCTCTTGCACTGTTGGTGGGAATGTAAACTGATACAGCCACTATGGAGAACAGTATGGAGGTTCCTTAAAAAACTAAAAATAGAACTACCATAAGACCCAGCAATCCCACTACTGGGCATATACCATGAGAAAACCATAATTCAACAAGAGTCATGTACCACAATGTTTATTGCAGCTGTATTTACAATAGCCAGGACATGGAAGCAACCTAAGAGTCCACTGACCAATGAATGGATAAAGAAGATGTGGCACATATACACAATGGAATATTACTCAGCCATAAAAAGAAAAGAAATTGAGTTATTTGTAGTGAGGTGGATGGAGCTAGAGTCTGTCATACAGAGTGAAGTAAGTCAGAAAGAGAAAAACAAATACCGTATGCTAACACATATATATGGAATCTAAAAAAAAAAAGGTTCTGAAGAACCCAGGGACAAGAGGGGAAAAAAGATGGAGACCTACTAGAGAATGGACTTGAGGACATGGGGAGGGGGAAGGGTAAGCTGTGACAAAGTGAGAGAGTGGCATGGACATATATATACTCCCAAACATAAAATAGATAGCTAGTGGGAAGCAGCCACATAGCACAGGGAGATCAACTCAGTGCTTTGTGACCACCTAGAGGGGTGGGAGAGGGAGGGTGGGTTGGAGGGAGACGCAAGAGGGAAGAGATATGGGAACATATGTATATGTATAACTGATTCACTTTGTTATAAAGCAGAAACTAACACACCATTGTAAAGCAATTATACTCCAATAAAGATGTTAAAAAGAAAATAAAAAGGAAATATGAACAGAACGATTACCAGTAATGAATTTGAATCATTAATAATTTTTTAAAATCCCTCAACAAACAAAAGTCCAGGGCCAGATGTCTTCACAGGTGAATTCTACCAAACATTTATAGATGAGTTAATACCTATCCTTCTCAACCTATTCCAAAAAATTTCAGGGGAAGGAATGCTTCTGAACTCATTCTACAAGGCCAGAATCACCCTGATACCAAAATCAGATGAAGATATTACAAAAAAAAAAAATTACAGGCCAATATCACTGGTGAACATAGATACAAAAATCCTCAACATAATATTATTAAACTGAATCCAACAATATATGAAAAGAATCATACACCATGATCAAGTAAGATTTACACCAGGGATGCAAGGATTTTTCAATATCCACAAAGTAGAAAAAAGTTTGACAAAATTCAACATCCATTTGTGATAAAAACTCTCCAGAAAGTGGGCATAGAGGGAACCTACCTCAACATAATAAAGGCCATATATGAGAAACTCACAGTTAACATCATGCTCAATGGTGAAAAGCTGAAAGCATTTCCTCTAAGATCAGGAACAAGATGAGAATGCCCACTCTCTCCACTTTTTTTTTTTTTTTGCTGTACGCGGGCCTCTCACTGCTGTGGCCTCTCCCGTTGTGGAGCACAGGTTCTTGACCTGCAGGCTCAGTGGCCATGGCTCACAGGCCCAGCCGCTCCACGGCATGTGGGATCTTCCTGGACCAGGGCACGATCCCGTGTCCCCTGCATTGGCAGGTGGACTCTCAATCACTGCGCCACCAGGGAAGCCCTCTCCACTTTTATTCAACATAGTATTGGATGTCCTAGCCACAGAAATCAGACAATTAAAGGAAATGAAAGGAATCCAAATTGGTAAGGAAGGAGTAAAACTTACTGTTTGCAGATAACAATACTATATGTAGAAAATCCTAAAGACACTACCAGAAAACTACTAGAGCTCATCAATAAATTTGGTAACGCTGCAGGATACAAAATTAATACACAGGAATCTGTTGCATTTCTATATACTAACAACAAACTATCAGAAAGAAAATAATAAAACAATCCCATTTACAATCACATCAAAAAGCATAAAATACTTAGGGATAAACCTACCTAAGTAGGTAAAAGACCTGTACTAGGAAAACTATTTGACACTGATGAAAGAAACTGAAGACAACACAAACTGACAGAAATATACATCATTTTCATGGTTGGAAGAATTAAGAATTAATATTGTGAAAATGACCATACTACCCAAGGCAATCTAAAATTCAGTGTAATCACTTTCAAAATACTGAGGGCATTTTCCACAGAAATAGAACAAATAATTTAAAAACCTGTATGGAAACACAAAAGACCATGGATAGCCAAAACAATCTTGAGAAAGAACAGAGCTGGAGGTATCACACTCCCTGATTTCAGACTCTACTATACTATACTACAAAGCTATAGTAATCAAAACAGTATAATACCTGCACAAAAACAGATCAATGGAATAGAATAGAGAGCCCAAAAATTAACCCATGCTCTTATGGTCAATTAAACTACAACAGAAGAGGCAAGAATATACAATGAAGAAAAGACAGTCTCTTCAATAAGTGGTGCTGGGAAAACTGAACAGCTATGTAAAAGAATGAAATTAGAACATTCTCTAATGCTATATACGGAAATAAACTCAAAGTGGCTTAAAGAACTAAAGGTAAGACCAGAAACCATAAAATTCCTAGAAGAAAACATAGGCAGAACACTCTTTGACATAAATTGTAGCAATATTTTTTTGGATTTATCCCCTAAAGCAAAGGAAATAAAAACAAAAATAAACAAACGGGACCTAATTAATCTGGAAAGCTTTTGCACAGCAAAGGAAACTATCCACAAAATGAAAAAACAACTTACTGAATGAGAGAAAATATTTGCAAATGATAATGACCAATAAGGGGTTAATATCTAAAATATATACGCAGCTCATACAACTCAACATCAAAAAAACAAACAACCTGATTAAAAAATGGGGCAGAAAACCTGAACAGACATTTTTCCAAAGAAGACATACAGTTGGCTAATAGGAACATGAAAAAAATGCTCAGCATTGTTAATTATCAGAGAAATGCAAATTAAAACAACAATGAGATATCACCTCACACCTGTTAGAATAGCTATCATCAAAAGGAACACAAATAACAAATGTTGGCAAGGATGTGGAGAAAAGGGAACCCTAGTACACTGTTCGTGGGAATGTAAATTGGTGCAGCAACTGTGGAAAACAGTATGGAGTTTTCTCAAAAAACTAAAAATAGAACTACCATATGATCCAGCAATTCCACTCCTGGATATATATCCAAAGAAAACAAATACACTAATTCGAAAAGATTCATGCACCCCAATGTTCATAGCAGTACTATTTACAATTGCCAAGGCATGGAAGCAACCCAAGTGTCCATCAGCAGATTAATGGTTAGAGAAGATGTGGTATATATGTGTGTGTGTGTACACACACACACACACACACACACACACACACACACACACACAGTGGAATACTACTCAGCCATAAAAAAGGAATAAAATGTTGCCATTTGCTACAACATGGATAGACTTGGAGGTTATTATGCTAAGTGAAATAAGTCAGACAGACAAAGACAAATACTGTATGATATAACTTATATGTGGAATCTAAACAGTAAAACAAACTAGTGAATATAACAAAAGAGAAAAACAGACTCACAGATATAAAGAACAAACTAATGGTTACCCGTGGGGAGAGGGAAGGGGGAAAGGGCAAGATATGGGTAAGGTGTTAAGAGGTACAAACTACTATGTATAAAATAAATAAGCTGCAAGGATACAACACAGGGGATATAGCCAATAGTTTATAATAACTATAAATGGAGTATAACTTAAAAAAATTTTTTTAGAAGATGTTGGGGGTAGGAGTTTATTAATTAATTAATGTATTTTTGCTGTGTTGGGTCTTGGTTTCTGTGCGAGGGCTTTCTTTAGTTGTGGCGAGCAGGGGCCACTCTTCATCGTGGTGCGCGGGTCTCTCACTATCGCGGCCTCTCTTGTTGTGGAGCACAGGCTCCAGGTGCACAGGCTCAGTAGTTGTGGCTCACGGGTCCAGTTGCTCCACGGCATGCGGGATCCTCCCAGACCAGGGCTCGAACCCGTGTCCCCTGCATTAGCAGGCAGATTCTCAACCACTGCACCACCAGGGAAGCCCAAACTTTAAAATTTTTTGAATCACTATGTTGTACACCTGAAAAGTAATATTGTACGTCAATTATACCTCAATTTTAAAAAGTCAGAAGCCTGGTAAAGAGGAAATGATCAGTAGACCAATGGCTGGAACACAAAACACTGTAAAAGTTGAGACCTAAGAGTGGGTTGGCAGATTTAAGCTGCGGAAGAATTTGGGGTTCTCCCCATGTCTTGCAAGCACCAGGCAAATTGAATTGATCCTTAGGGCTGGCATCACAGACAGCCAAAGTCACAAAATGGCTTTCAAGAACAGAGGGCAGGCTGGGTTGCTTGAATCCTGCTGGAACTATGTTGTGGTAGATTATTAAAAATAACACCTTCCTATGTCCATGCTCCTTTGCAATGTAACTCTGCTGCTTTTCCCATCAAGAGGTGACATTTTTTTCCCTTCCTCTTGTGACTTGTTTTGATCAATAGAATGGTCAAATTTACATCACATGAGTGGGGCTTATTCAATGTAATATGTACTTCTTAAATCCAGGTCTTCCTGAATCCAGAAAAAAAAAAACATTTGTTTAGCCCTTCAATAACTTTAAGGTGTTACTTCCTCTGCTATCCTCCACTGCCAAGCATTTGCTGTCTCTCTTGCTTCTGTGTGGGGCCTTCTGATTAGTTCTCATTGCTGGAAGTGCATGGAAGTAAAGGGTCACTTTTGGGTTGAGGCATTAAAAATTAAGAGGTGTTGGGCCTTCTCTGTGTTCTTTCCACCTAGCCTCTGTCTGTAAGCAGACGTCCCAGGGTAACGGTGAAGCCATGTGAAGATAGTTGGGCCCCCCAATGAAAGGAGTTGGATCTCTGGTTTTTGCCTGGAGTGGAGTCCCCTGTCAGCTGGCATTATATGGTGATGTGGGCAAGAAATAAAAATGTATTGCGTCAATTCACTGAGATACTGGGATTGTTTGTAAAAGCAGCTTATATAACCAGTTGTGTGCTGGTAAATGTTTAGCAACTGGATCTCTAAATGAAACAAAATAAAACAAAACAAAAAAAACATTGATTTATAGAGTTTGCTATGGTATAAATTTCCATGGTATAAATACTCCCACCATGGCCAATTTCAAGCTACTAAAGTGATGTCACTGAACACAGAGCTGGGAAGGGATGCTAACCATTGGCTCTTGTAAGCCTGTATGAACTAACTCCAGCACACCACTGTGTGTAACTTACCCTGACTAATTTACTCTGCCATCTCCAACTCAGGCTGGGTTTGGTGAGAATCCAGCCAGTCTGTCACATGGAGCTACAGACTGGATAACGCTTGGAGCATCCCACCACCCTGCCAACACTTGCTGACTACATGGGCCTGTGATTTAAGTGTTTAGTTACTGAGATTTGAGGATTGTTTGTTAAAGGAAATTCAATACCTCCTTAGCATCTGGCACAGTGCCTTGCACATGGCAGGCATCAATAAATGTCTACTGAATCAAATTCTTAAAGCTAGGGCTTTACAAAATTTTTGTAGCATTCAAGCCTCATATCCATTTTTTTGGTATTATTCTTAAGAATGCAGACTAGGAATGTTCAGAGTCCAAATAGCCAAATTAGCCCATATATATATATATAATATCAGATATAACTATATATAGTATATAGCTGATATATATACTAGAATTATATATATATCAGATATAACTATATATAATTGTTATATAATATATTAATACAATATATAATTATATATAGTTATATATAATAATTTTATTTTCTTCACATTTATTATGTGCTAACATGTTCAAAATTAGATGTATAGCTATATCATTTTGATACACTCATGCTTATGATTACTACTCTTTAAAGTTATTTTGCCAATAGCAGACACATATCTTGGCTTACCAGCTGGATCTCAGTACTCTTATCTGTAAAATGACGGCAATGCTCTCTATCTGTGAGTTGCTGGCACCCCTGGAGCTTGAAAAGGTAGTATTTTTTAAAAAGGAACTTATATAATATGCTCTAAAGTTAATTTTCTAATTTTTTAGTTTCTCCCAGCTATGAGGTTGTTTTGAAAATGGGACCTTAAAATAAACAGAGAAACCAACAAAACTGGTTCCTTGTAACATTGGAAAGTAGCCCAAAGACTTTAAACATATCTTAAGCATGCATAATGCAGAACAGAGGGCAGGTTGATTGTCAAATTCCTGTAGAGGGATTTTTTTTTTTTTTTAGCTATAACTCTTCCAGCAAATGGCATTAGTATTTGAATTTTAAAACACTCCATATATGCCCTTTCATTCAAGTGTTTTTCTTAATGTGATGTACAACTTTAGAAATGCATACCATCAACTTAGATATGTATGTTACAGGTTAAAAATTTTCTTCAATTCTATGTTTAGTCTTGAGACTGATTAAAATGTGAATACTAATGAACCATGGGCTGTATGTAGATTCAGTTATTGAAAGGGGATAAAAGAACATTTCTACAAGAGATCAAACATAAGCTCAAATGGTAACTTTGACCAGAGGCCATGTAAGCCACATAACAAACATCCAAAAAACAAATCCTCTTACACTCCAAAGCAGCAGAAAGTGTAGTTTGTACAGTTTGTTCAAAAATGTCAACTTGAAATTTGAGTCTGTGTTGTCTTTTTTTTTTTTTTTGTGGTACGCGGGCCTCTCACTGCTGTGGCCTCTCCCGTTGTGGAGCACAGGCTCTGGACGCGCAGGCCCAGCGGCCATGGCTCACGGACCCAGCCGCTCCGCGGCATGTGGGATCTTCCCGGACCGGGGCACGAACCCGTCTCCCCTGCATCGGCAGGCAGACTCTCAACCATTGCGCCACCAGGGAAGCCCCTGTGTTGTCTTTTAAAAGCCTGAAAAAAATGAATTTGAGGGTATTTTCTTACATTTCTGATCCAGAGTCCTAAAACATATAATACTAGTTACTAAGGAAAGAATTATATTAACTTAATAACAGCCATCCTGTAGGAAAGAACAAAATGGAAATGAACTTTGCTTACTCCTTAATATGAGGGCTCAGACTTAGACCAAACTCCTTGCAACTGAGCTGAGTTCAAATGAGAAAAATCTATTTTGCCAAAAGGACTAAATACCTCAAGAACTCGTAAAACTGCTGATTATTTAACTTTGACCCAACTGCCAAACATGCAGGACACTTAAACTTGCTAAAAGCATTTTCAGGGTAAGGAGTAAAATTTGGGGTATCTGAGCTAAGCCTTCCTCGGCTTATGGGTGAAAATCCTCTTTGGTGGCTGCTATCATAATGGCTACAGCTCATCAAGGTCTGCTGGGGTAAAAATTTCTGGGTTTATTATCTCTGCACCCAAGAAATCTTTGTTTAAACAGCAATTTGGAGTGACAACTAAAAAGAATGGAGAATATTCAGCTTACTCCTTTTGGTCACGTATTATTTTCTTTTATGAATGAAAATGAATTATTTAGCTATTTATACCTTGGTGACACACTATCACTCTGTTTCCAATTATAGGCCTTTTGAACTCACTTATGTTTGCCATTTAGAGGCTTAAAAAGTGTTCTCTTCCAATAGCCTTGCACTAAGCACTATGGTCCTTGTAGCATCTACTATAAGGCTGCATGAAGGTCTTGAGCACCTTATTTTACCTAGAACAGTCTTTGAAGCTTCTATAACTAAACCAATCCACACTAAACAGAGTCCTACTGTGCTCCATTACAAAGAAACAAAACGTATTACTGGGGAAAAGGCCATATGCAAAGTGAGAGGGCAAACTCTTTAAAATTGCAAGTTTCTGTATCATTTATGTAGATCAGTAATTGCTTACAACTAAAAAGGTATGATGTCAGCAATAATATTACTGGTTGCAAGAGTAATAAATGGCTTTTATTTAAAAAAAAAAGACTCATCTGGACATCAACATTACTCTATCCCATAAACACTAAAGTCAAACATTTGGGAGGTTGTTTTAAAATTTAATGCTAGATGATCTTTTGACCAAACATAGGATCAGAGTCACTCCAGCAAAAGGAGTATTCTATTGAAGGCTTTGGACAGACTGTAGGGAACCAGGG
>NW_006784589.1:242491-307610 GCF_000442215.2 Lipotes vexillifer | reverse complement strand
TAGGGAAACAGGCTTTCCAGGACACTGGGAAGATGGATACAGAGAATGTCCAGGGACACCTTCACACTCACTCTGTATTTTCCTTTAAGTGAGTGTGGGGTCTTGCTGATGCTGAGTTTCCTCAAGAATCTCTTGCCCATCTACCCTCCAGCTTGCCTCTAATATTCTAGGGTATCTCTAAATATTTCCCTCTAAGGGCATACATTTGTGTAAATTCTTCTTCAATGGTAATGTGGTGTAGTTTTTAAAAAAATGAGTTTCCCAAGTCAAAAAAGTAAACAAAACACCTCAACTTTGCATGGTCAGTGTCACCTGCAGCTTCCAAGGGATGTTAGGGCAGAGCTGGAAGGATAGCTTCTCAAGATATGCTGAACCTGCCTTTATTCTGTTTGGCCAACTTGCTTCCAAGATGATTCTATGTTCTTCCCTAAATAAACAAGGAGTTTAACCTAATCATATTCTGTGTGTGTGTGTGCACACACACCCATGCACACTCAAACACATATGGCTCCTTCCAACAGTTGCACTGAAATCTGCGACTGTCATTCAGAACCTTATGTGTATATCATGAATGAGATCTAACATTTGAACATATGGCTAGATTGAGGAGATAAAGGGATGATGGGAGCAATGGGAGGAAATAAATGTATCAGAAAAGCACAAGGATATTATATTGAATTCAAGTTAAAAGGAGGGCACTCTTTTGGATAATAATGACCAACTGAGCACATACATTATTACAACTGCCATAGAACCATAAGAACAAAGAGAAGAGAGAGAAGACAACAGCAGTAAAATGCAGGAAGGTGGATGACAGATGGATAAATGGTAACTGACTTAAGAGGCTCAATTCAGCTGAATTCTAAGCCAGCAGTGGGAAAGCCAAGAAACAACCCATTTTGCACTTCAGAATTTCCTAAGAGCTCAGGGATTGGTGGCATATGTAGAAATGGCAGCTAAGGTAAGGCTAAAAAAAAGGAGGTTTCATTGAAAATCTGTGTAAGAAGTTAGATCCCAAAGTGTCCCTCCACTCCAAACAGCCAAGACAGATCTTACCTCATCCTAACAAAAGACTGAAGTTTTATTCATTTTAGTGGATGAGAAGGACAGCAAGTTTCTGGACTAGGGGACACCAAGTGCGGCAGATGGAAGAGAGACTATAATGAACATAAGGAGAATAAAGGAAATTTTCCACACTAAATGTTGATGCCAGCCTTCTTTTCCCAATCAGATTCCCAAATGCTGGAAAGAGGTGATAGGGTCCTCTCTTGGGAATCTGACCAGTTCAAGGGGGAAAATATATTATTGCTGGGGATTTCCTAATGAAATAGATCAGGCAGATCATCATATAGTGCTTCCCACAGTTGAAAAACCTACTCTTGTAAGCAAAGCTTTATAATGTGTTCAAAGAGTCAAGGGTCAGAAGATATGAGAAATATGAAACAAAGTAGACAAAATAACCAAACAGAAAAAAGCAGGAAACAAACTGCAGAGAGAAGAAAACTTTTTTTTTAAAAAAAGGATTATTTATAGTCTCAGAGAGGTAAGATATTACATCCACAAAACAAGAACAAGATGGTATGAGAAAAGAACATTCAGAATACACAAAGAGTTGAAGAGCTATTGGAAATAAAATTAAAATTCAGTAAAACATTAGGAAGATAAAGTTGAGAAAATCTCTCAGAAAATAGAGCAAAACATATGTGATTAAAAATAAGAGGAAAAAAAGGGCTTCCCTGGTGGCACAGTGGTTGAGAGTCTGCCTGCCGATGCAGCGGGCACGGGTTTGTGCCCCGGTCCAGGAAGATCCCACATGCCGCAGAGCGGCTAGGCCTGTGAGCCATGGCCGCTGAGCCTGTGCTCCGCAACGGGAGAGGCCACAACAGTGAGAGGCCCGTGTGCTGCAAAAAAAAAGAGAAAAAAGATAAGGACCAATTCAGAAGATCTAAATTTGAATAAGCTGAGTTAGTTTTGTAGAAGGAAACTGAGGTAACGTAAATCATTTGCTGAGGTATTCTAATGAGCTCTTAAGTTTCACAAATTGTTCCTTTTAAAAAGTTTTAGTTTTTTTTCTTATTTATAGCTCAGTTTTGTAAAAGTTGCAGGGGAATGTATATAGTTTAAGAGGCAAATAGTTCTATAAGGCTTATAAAGAAGAGTAAGAGCTGTCTTTCTTTTGCATTCCTGTCTTCCACAAACACAGGGCAAAGAAAAACAGATGAGAAGACATCATCAACAAAATAATTCCAGAACATTTCTCAAAATTGGAAGACTTGAATTTCCAGTTTAAAAGAGCTCATCACAACAGAGAAAAATAGATCCACATCAAGGCAGAGTTTTAATCACTTGAGACAAAGAAAACATCTCTCCAGAGAGCAAGGGAAGAAAAAAAAAGTTCTTTCATATAAAGGATCATAAATCATTATGGCATTTTATTTTTCCACAGCAACGCTGGAAGCTAGAAAACAATGGAACAATGCCATTAAAACTTGAAGGAAAAAATAATTACCCAGCTAGAATTCTACATTCAGTGAAACTAGGAGTTAAGTATGAGGGCAAAGTAAAACACCTATAGTCTCAAAAATTTTATCTCCCATGCCCTCTTTCTTGGGAAACTACTGGAGGATGTGCTCACCAAAAAGGACAATAAAATACAAAGAGGAAATATGAGAAAAAGCAATAGGAGAACCAAGTCAACATGAAGGCAAAAAAGCACACCTAAGATGGTGGTGAAGGGAGATTCTAGGATGACAGTATTCAGCAAGCCTAGGGAGCAAGCTGTCCATATTTAAGCAGATCTTGGGAGAGACTTCTCTGAAAAAACAATAAACTGAGAGAATATCTAATGTACTCAAACTTATTGAGAGGAAGGATAGAGAAGAGTCTGGGGATGAAGTACTTGTAGATACCCAGAAAACTAAACAAACAAAAGAGACAAGAAAATTATTCATTCCAGGGAAAACAAAAAGTTACACAGTAAGGAAAAAGTAGTCATCGTATACTTCATGGCTTGGCTGTGACTAGCTTTTATTACAAAGTCATAATAATTAAACACTGAATATTGCCCCAGTTGAGATTTCTATATGGCTACATTGGGAGAAGAGGTCATGGGAAAGTGTACTTGTGTGGGATGGTGAGAGGGCAACTTTTAGCACTGACAAATCAAGAAATAGCAGTGTAAGGATTTTATTTAGAAATATAGAGGTAAATACCCCCAGAAAAGAAAGAAAGCAGTTGAATGTGGTTGTCTCTGGGGAGTGGGAAATGTTGGGGGAGGGGAGAGTGGAAGGGGAGAGATCAGGGACCTTCTCCGTAAGTCTTATAGACCTATTTGCCTCTTAAACTTTGTACATTTCCCCACAACTTTTAGAAAATTAGACCATAAATAAGAAAAAAACAACTAAAACTTTAAGAAAAGGAACGATTTGTAAAACAATTCATAAGAATACCCTAGCAAATGATTTAAGATACTTCAATTTTCTTCCACAGAATTAACACAGATTATTGATTTGTATGTGTCCAAATGAGGTGACAAAAATGCCACAGTTTAAGAAGAGTATATGGGAATTGCAGTACCCTAGAATAAATAAAACAAGATTATGGCTTTTTGTTATTTGTCTACTAGATTAACTTTCTGAATGAGAGGTTAATTTAAGATAAATAAGACCCAACAGAAATAAAGTATTAAAAACTACCTATCTTTAATTTCAAATTTTGTGTGAGGTTAAAAAAATGATATACAGTAAACTGGCTTTCTAGAATACAAACTATGAAAAAATAACTATGAAAAAAACTCTGTTTCTCTCAGCAAATGGCAATAAGCTAATTTCAAGCAGAGAAGAGATTATTAAAGCATTGAATCTAATCCTTATAGAACACTATACAATTAAGTTTAAGGATCATATACATTACTAAGGAATTTCATAATCCTGATGTCTTCTAAATTAAAAATGGAAATAATTTAAATTTAGTGATAAATACATTTTGCTAAATTTTCATTACTTCAAAAAGCTATATCCCATGTGGAGTGAATATACTATTCAATTAGCCAAAATAACCCTTTCCTAAACATTATGGATTAATTAAAATTTACAGCCTCTGTTAACAGATGATGGTTATCAATTAATAACCTCTTTCTAACAGCACATTCCTACTAACTTGGCAATAACTAGTCACAAACACAATGAATTATTTCAAGAGTTAAGCATATTTTATGTAAGATCTCTAATTCCAGTTACTATATATGTTCTGGGTTACCTAAGTACATTTGCATTAAAATCTGAAATTATATGTAAACTATTATTTACCAGATTTGCTTGTGGAAGGCAAGGAAGCTAAATGCCATCAAGTAAAACAGAAATTCACAGGAGACAAAAATATACTGCATCTGCCATAAAGTTTTGTGTCCTTGCTAGCTAATTCAATCTCAATTTCTACAATTTGTGTATAACAAAGAATTTGTGTGTCCTTGGGAATGTTTTGGAAGACAGAATCAAACAAATTTAAATTAAGATCGTCATCTTCACACGTGGAGCTTCGATAAAACTGTGTCCTTGGCCTTTAAAACTCCTACCAAAAGAGCTAATGTTTTCATTATCTAGAACACCCTTATTAAGAGGAGGGAAAAAAAGAGGCAGAGTTCTGAAATAGAAAAACTTACAGCAATAGAGTACAATTTAAATCTAGATGTCCAAGAATTTTTTTTTAAAAAAAGGAAATTTCAATAGTACAGTCAGTTCATCAACCAACACTTTTTGAGTTATTCAGAGAGTATCTACCACATTACCATGTGCTTGAGTATAGAATCAAAGACAAAGTCATAGTTCATGTATATCAAAATAAGTTCAGCCTTACTAGTAACCAAATAAATCCAAATTAAACCAAGATACCAATTCTACCTGTCAAATTGGTAAAGATGTAAAAAGCGATATTATCGCGATAACATAGCAAGGAAATTGGAACCTATGGGCTTGTAAGACTGTTAATTGGCACAACTGTCCCAGAGAGCAATTTGTATTAAAAGATTAGAAATATTTATATCCTTTGAACTCAGTCATACTTCTAAGACTCTTTTAAAAGAGCAAGGTAAACAAATCATTTTTATGTATGTCTCTTTGTATAATTTATAGTACTAAAAATTATTATGTAATGTCTAATAATCAGTTGGTTAAGTAAATTATAGGGTAACCATATTACATAGCCAAAAATCATGTTTTAGAATAATGAATGTTATGGGGAAAGGTTTTTTTTTTTTTTTTTAATTGGGGCATAGTTGTTTTACAATGTTGTGTTTGGGGAAAGGTTTGTGATGGATTGTAAGCAAATCCAGACACAAACCCGTATGTAAAATGTGAAAATATATATTCATGGCCAAAGAGAGTGGGAAGATATGCACCAAGCTATACTTAGAGTTTGGATTTTTATTTTGTTTTTTCTGCCTCTCCTACATTGAGTGTTACTACTTTTATAACCAGGGAGAAAAAAAGGTTGCTTTTACTGGAATTATGATCTGCTAAATTTTTAATGTATTTCAGTGAAACCAAATTTAAACTAAATGAAAATAGCCTTACAAAATAAATGTCAAGCAAGGGGTAATGAAGTATATGTATGCACTGTCCTGTTTATGTAAATGTGATAAGTAATCCATCAGGCACTTTCAAATCAAATCCATCAAATCCATCAGGCGCTTTCAAATCAGAATTTCTTTATAGAGATGATGGGTCTAAACAAACCAGCTATCTACCGCCGACCAGCACCCGAACCGCCACGGAGAGGGTGCTCAGTGTCAGAGTGGCAATTTGCAACCCTGGGATATAGGTATTGTCCTTGTGGGATTCTGACTGAATTTCAATGGATCTTGACCTTATCATGGATTTCATCCATGTAAAGCTGCCCTAATAAATGCAGCCTTCAACTCTGGATGCTTTCTCTAATGTAGCATCATTACTCCCTTTCCTAGCATAAAAAAAGAACTCTCAAATATTAGGAGGGTAATAAGTTGATATATCTGAGATACACATATAAAAGGCATTTGTAAATTATATCTGGGGAGTTTATCTTTCATTTGATTTATATAAATGCAATAAACCACAGGATTTAAAAAATTCAAATATGACAGGAGGGTATAATCTGAAAAGGAAGTCATCTTCCTCCCTCCTCAACCCACTTCCCAGAAATAACCACTTTAACATTTTCTTGAGTATGTTTTCAGAAAATTTTCATGCACACATACAAATAGTGAATGAGACTGTATTATACACATAACCCTACACCATGCTTTTCTCACTTAGTAATACAGCTTTGGTGCTCTCTCACATTAGTGTGTTTAGATTGATCTATCTCATTATTTTGAACAGCTGCATGGATGTATTATTATTCACCTAAGGAATCCCACTTAGTAACTTTAAATATGCACATTGAAACAGTAGTTCAACACTGGGCCCTTAAACTGAAACCTCGTGAAGTAAGTCAAAGGAATAGGGAATTAGCTAGGTTATGAGATTACCTCAGTAGGAGGTCAATCTGTTCCCATGCCTGATGAGAAATCAGATATTCTGTGGAATCTCAAGGAGCTCAGAAGTCACTTTTTCCTATTTTCTTCACTCAGGTTCTTGGATTTTTAAATATTACATAAGCTTCATATTGAAGTATAATATACATACAAGAAAAATCTAGGCCCCTTCCACTTTTGAATATAGATGCAAAATCCCTAAAGACAATATTGGTTAAATTAATTTAAAAAGAAACAACAGCAGCAACAACAACAACAAAAACAGATCATGTTTACACCAGGAATTAAGGGATGGTTTACAAAAAACTAAAGGAAAGAAATCATATATTATTTCAGTTGATGTAGAAAAATAATTTGATTTATTTCAACATTTATTTATGATGAAAAAAACTAGCAATTTAGGAATAGAAGTGACTTCGTACTTCATAAAACTTACCACCAACATTATATTTATTATAGAAAATTTAAATGCATTCCTCTTAAGATCTGGAATAAGACAAAGATGCACACTAAAACTGCCACTAATTAATATGGTTCTGGGAATGCTAACCAGAGGCATAGGAAAAGAAAAAGAGATAAGAGGTTAAGTGTTAGAAGGAAATATATGAAACTATTATTACTTTCACATAAGTTCATCTCCCTAGAAAAGCCAACAGAATATAAACTATTAAATCTAATAAGTTGAGCAAAGTTGCCAGATAGAAGAACAACCTACAAAAGTCAATGTGTTCTCTACATCAGAAATACCACTGATAAAATAATTTATCTAGTAATTATTTTATCTAAGAATATATAAGACTTCAGAGAAAACAAAAATTTTACTGATGATTATGAAAGATGATCTGCATAAAAGGGAGAAATTCATTTTCTTTGATGTGAAGACAATATTATAACGATCTCAATTCAATCTAAATTGATTTATAAACTCAATACAATTCCAATCAAAATCCAAGGTGGATTTTTTTTTTTTTAGAAATGCAGTATATTTACTCTAACATTGATACAGAAAACAGAGGTCATAAGAAGATAAGCAAACCTCAAAAAAGAAAAATTTAGGGATACCCCCTACTCAGTAGTAAGATCTTAACATCTGCATGATATGCAGCGATGTTCCCTTTCATTTTTCACATAATTTGTGGCTTCTCTTTTTTGTTTGATCAATCTAGCTGGAGATTTTTCAATTT
The DNA here is from genome assembly GCF_000442215.2 of Lipotes vexillifer. Lineage (NCBI taxonomy): Eukaryota > Metazoa > Chordata > Mammalia > Artiodactyla > Lipotidae > Lipotes > Lipotes vexillifer. The sequence continues at coordinate 299,915 of NW_006784589.1, read as the reverse complement.
TATTGGTCTTTTCAAAAGCCAGGTTTTGGCTTAATTGTTTCTATTGTTTGTCCATTTTCTTTCTTTCTTTCTTTCTTTCTTTCCTTCTTTCTTTCTTTTATATTTATTTATTATTTATTTAATTTATTTATTTACTTATTTTTGGCTGCGTCAGGTCTTAGTTGCGGCACGCAGGATCTTCGTTGAGGTGTGCGGGATCTTTCGTTGTGGAGCACGGGCTTCTCTCTAGTTGTAGCAAGCGGGTTTTCTCTTCTCTAGTTGTGCTGTGGGCTCCAGGGCACCTGGGCTCTGTAGTTGTGACGCACGGGTTCCAGAGCACGTGGCTCTGTAGTTTGCGGCATGCAGACCCCCTAGGTGAGGCACGCAAGCTCAGTAGTTGTGGCGCATGGGCTTAGTTGCCCCACGGCATGTGGGCTCTTAGTTCCCTGACCAGGGATCAAACCCGTGTCCCCTGCATTGGAAGGCAGATTCTTTACCACTGGACCACCAGGGGAGTCCCTGTCCATTTTCTTATTGCATTGCCTTCTGCTCTTTTTTTCATTGTTATCCTTCTACTTACTATGGGTTTACTTTGCTCTTCTTTTTCTAGCTTCTTAGGTAGAATTTTATATAATTGATGTTGGACCACCATCTTTTCTAAAATAAATATTTAAAGCTATACATTTCCATCTAAGCATTGCTTTTAACTGTATCTCACAAACTTTGATATGCTATATTTTCATTTTCATTCAGTTCAAAATATTTTCTAATTTTCTTTTTCTCCCTGGATTACTTAGATGAGTGCTAATTTCCAAATACTTGATATTTTCCCAAGTATCTGTTGTTTATTTCCAATTTAATTTTGTTATACCAGAAAACATACTCTATATGCTTTCAATCCTTTAAAATATATAGAAACATGTTTTATGGTCCAGAATATGGTCTATCTTGGTGCATGTTCCATGTGTATTTGGAAAGAATGTGTATTATGTTGATGTTGAGTGGAATATTCTATAAGTGTCAATTAGGTTAAGTTGGTTGATAGTGTTCTCCAAGTTTTCTATATCCTCATTGATTTTCTGTATTCTTGTTCTATCGATTGCTGAAAGAAAAGTGTTGAAACCAAATCAAGAAAAAAAGTGAAAAGAAAAATTCCTTGGAATATACAAATATGAAAACTGACTCAAGAAGAAACAGAAAATCTCAAGAATGGTATCTATTAAAGAAATTAAATTCTTAATTTAAAATCATCCCATAAAGAAAACTCCAGGCTCAGATTACTTCAGTAGTGAATTTTATCAAATATTTTTAAAAAGAAATACTACCAATCTTATACAAATTCTTTAACAAATTAAAGGAGGAAGGAATACTTCCCAACTCATTTTATGAGGTCAGCATAACCCTGATATGGATATCAGAAAAAAATATAAGAGAAGAAAACTATAGATTAATATCCCTCATGAACATATCTGCAGACATTGTCAACAAAATACTAGCAAGGATTATGCATCTTGACAAAGTAGAGTATATACCAGGAACGTAAAGTTGGTTTAACATTTGAAAAATTATTCAATGTAATTTACCTTATAGACTAAAAAAGATATGCCATAAGATCATCTTAATACATGAAAAAAAAAAAGAGAAAAAGAAAGTATGTTTGTTCTCACAACATCTATTCAACATTGTACTTGAAGTCTTACCCAGGGTAACAGGGCAAGAAATAAAGACATATATATTGAAAAGTAAAACTTATCTTCATGCGCTGATAACATGACCATGTTTGTTTAAAAAAATCCTGAGATATCTACAAAAAGCTACAAAAATACTGCAATGGACTGAATATTTGTGACCCCCCCCCAAATTCATATTGAAATCTTAACCCCCAATGTGATAGTTTCAGAAGGTGGGACCTCTGGGAGGTGATTAGGTCATGTGGGTGGAGCCCTTGTGAAGGAAATTAGTGCCCTTATAAATGAGACCTTAGAGAACTCATATCCCCTTCCACCGTGTGAGGATACAGCAAACAAGGAAGCAGACCCTCACCCGACACCAAATCTGCCAGTGCCTTGATCTTAGATTTCTCAGCCTCTAGAGCTGTAAGAAATAAATTTCTTATATATGTATAACTGAGTCACTTTGCTGTGCATCAGAAATTAACACAATATTGTAAATCAACTATACTTCAATAAAATTTAAATATATATATATATAAAACAAATAAATTTATTTTGTTTATAAACCAACAGTCTATGGTATTCTGTTATAGCAGCCCAGACAGACTAGGACAAATATGTAAGTTTAGCAATGTCACAGAAAACACAATCAATATATAAAAATCAACTGTATTTCTATGTATGTAGAATGTAGAATTGGAAACTGATATTAAAAAGACCAGTTGCAGTAGCATTGAAAAAACATAAAATACTTGGAATAAATTTAACAAAATATGGACAAGATCACTAGTCTTGCAAAATGGAAATCATTGCTGAGAAAAAAATTTTAAAGCCCTAAATAAAAGGAAATATCCATACCATGGATATCCATACCATGGTATGGAAATATCCATACCATGGAAGACTCAACATTTTTGGGATAACAATTCTCTCCAAATATATCTACAGGTTTTATGTAATCTCAATCTAAATCCCACTAGGTTGTTTTGTAAAAAATAAAAGATGATTCTAAAATTTGTATGGAAATGCAAAGGATCTAAAATAACCAAATAAGATTTGAAAAAGGAGAATAAAGTTAATGGACAAACACTACTGACTTCAAGTCTTACAGTAAAGCTTCAGTTATCAAGACACTGGAATTGACATGAAGATAGATATACCTATCAACAGAACAGAATAGAAAGCATAGAAATAGACCCACACATATATGGTTAATTGATTTTTAAAAATGAGGACAAGATAATTAACTAGGGATAGGATAGTCTTTTCAGCAAATGGTGCTCAGAAAAATTGGAAATCTATAAGGAAAAAAATATTTTACCTTTACTACAAACCATACATAAAATTTAACTAGAAATGGATCATAAACCTAAATACAAAAGCTAAAATTATGAATATTCTATAAGGAAATACAACAAACATTTTTTTTCCCTGACTGTGTGGTAGTCAAAGATTTCTTCAATAAGCCATTGAAAGCATGATAATCTTGAAAAGAAAATGCATAAATTAAATGTCAAAATTAAAAACTTTTGTTCTTTCAACAATACTCTTAAGAAAATGAAAAGGCATGCAACGGACTCAGGCTGGGATAAAATATTAGCAAAACAGGTATCTAATAAAAGATCTACACCCAAATTATATAAAGAACTCTTAAAACCCAATAATGAGAAGAGAAACAATCTAATTAAAAATGAGCAAAAGATAAAGAAATATTTAACCAAAGAAGATATATGAATGGCAGATAAACACATGAAGAGAAAGTCAACATCTTTAGTCATTAGGAAAGTGCAATTTAAAACCATAATGAAATACTACCATAAGTGTAACCATAATGAAATGAAACCGTAAGTGTAGCTAAAATTAAAAACGACTGCCAATACCAAGGGTTAGCAAGGATGTAAAGCTAATGGAACTCTCATAAGTTGTAGGTGACAAGATAACTGATAAAATCACTTTGGAAAACAGTTTAGCAGTTTCTTATAAAATTATAAAATTAAAAATACAACTACCTACGACTCGTAGGTATTTTCCCAAGAGAAAAGAAAATATATGTCCATACAAAGATTGAATATTCATAAAGCTTTATTTATAACAGTAAAAAACTGACAAGAACCCAAATGTCCATCCACAGGTAAATGGATAAACAAATGTGTGATATTCATACAATAGAATACTACTCAGCAATAAGAAGGAACAAACTACCTATACATGTAACAGGATGAATCTCAAAAACATTATGCCCAGTGAAAGAAGCTTAACTCAAAAGGCTGCGTATTGTATAATTCCATTTACATAAATCTCTAGAAAAGGAAACACAATCTACAGGGATAGAAAGCTGATCAGTGTGTGCCTTCTGTGTGTGGCAATGATGGGAATTATTTAAGAGAAGTACAAGGGAGATTTTGAGGGTAATAGAATGCTTTATATCTTGATTGTAATGGTTGTTAATGGGTATATACATTTATCAAAACTCTTCAAACTATACACTTAAGATGGTTGCATTTTAACATATGTAAATTGTACCTTAAAGGTGATTTTTTAAAAAACATCAGTGTAACTCACCACATTAACTAAACAAAAAAGACAAAAAATAGATGACCATCTCAATAAATCTAGAAAAAGCACTTGATAAAATTCACTATCTACTCATGATAAAAACTCTTAACCACCTTGGAAGAGAGGTAAACTGTCTTAAAAGATGTCTACTCTACAAAGAAACTACAGTAAACATCACACCTGCTGGTGAAATGTTGAAAGCTTTCCCTTTGATACCAAGACAAGGATGCCCTCTATCTACCCTTCTATTTGACACTGTACTACATGTCCTAGCCAGTACAATTAGTAAATAAAAATAAATAAGAAGTAAAAAGATTAGAAAGAAAGAAAACTTATTCACAGATATATTTGTATACATAGAAAACTTCAAAAGAATCTATAGTTAATCTTGGAATTATCAAGTAAGTTTAGTAAAGTTGCTGGATACAAAGTAAAAACAAAACAAACAAACAAAACGCATGTTTATATACCAGCAACAATCCATTACAAAGTAAAATTTTAAGAAGATGCCACTTATAATAGCATCATAAAAGATCAGTTACCTCTGAATCTAACATATGATATGCAAGAGCTCTACATGGAAAACTATGAAACATTGTAAGAAAATAAAGACCTAAACCAATGGAGAGATCCCAATATTCATATATCAGAAGATTCAGTAAAGTATAAATGTCAATTCTCCCAAAATTTACTAACTATAATTCTCATTAAAATCCTAAACTGTGTCAAAATTGACAATGGATTCTGAAATTTTATAACATAAATGAAAAATGCCTAAAATAAATATCCCAAGCAATATCAAAGAACAACAACTCTAGTGGATATCAAGAGGGAGGAGATATGGGGATATATGTATACGTATAGCTGATTCACTTTGTTATACAGCAGAAACTAACACACCATTGTAAAGCAATAAAGATGTTTAAAAAAATTTATATGGCTTAGTAATAAAGACAATGTGGTATTGGCAGAAGAATACTCAAATAAGCCAATAAAATAGAATAGATATCTGGACACCTACATATATGGGCATTTGACTTACAACAAAAGTGGCACTGCAGAGCATTGGGGAAAGTCTTTTCAACAAACAACGTTGAGTAAATTGTACAGCCCTATATTAAAAAGTGAAATTTGATGTCTAACACACCCAATTTACAAAATTCAATTCCAGGAGAACTGTAGGGAAAGATTTTAAGCGGGTACACAAAAACCAGCACTTACTCTGAAAGAAAAGATTGATAGATTGAATTACATTAAGAATTTTTGATCATTGAAACCACTGAGAAAATAAAAGGGAAATCAGAGTAAAATATATTTGTAATAAAATAACAAACAGCTCACATCCAGGATATATGAAGAATTCCTACAAGTCAACGAGTAACCCAACCCAACATAAAAATGAGCAGATTTGAACAGGTACCTCACCAAAGTGGATATCTAAATGGCTAATAAACATATAAAAAGGTGCTCAATCTCATTAATCATCATAATAAATGCACCATAAATATCACTAAATACCTACCAGAGCGGTTAAAATTAAGAAGACGTACAATACTGTGTTGGTAAGGATGTGGAGCAATAGTAATTCCCATACATAGTTGGTGGAAGCGTGAAGTCTAACAATCACCACGTAGCACTGGCATTATCTATCAAAGCTGACTTAGCCAAATTCCATGACCTAACACTTCTACTCCTAGGTATTCTCCAACAGAATGAGTGTACATGTCCCATCAGGTTGTAAGTAAAAGAACATTCATAGCAAGATTACTGGATGCACAACTGGAAATATCCAAATGTTTACTAACATGGATTGAAATGCAGCAATGAAAATGAACAAACTACACCTACATAAAGCATTGATAAATCTCACATTTTTTGAGAAAAATAAGTCAAACACAAAAGATTATGTGTCATATAATTCCACTTATAGAAACTTCATTAACAAACAAAACTAAGCTATAATTTTAGATTTTAGGATAGGAGTTTCCTTTGGGGAGGGGGAGGGATAGTGACTGGGATGGACTCATCAGAATAGTGTTTCTGAAGCACTGGCAATATTCCATTTCTTGACCTGGGTGAAGGTTACACAAATCTGTTCAGTGAGTTGTTCACTTATTTTATGTGCATTTTCCCATATGTGTGCTATATTTCAGAATTTAAAAATTTTAAAAATGGTAAAAGATATGAACAGGAAATTTACAAAAAACTCCGAAAGCTCAAATGCATATGAAAAGATGTTCATAATCATTAGTAACTAGAGAAATGCAAATTAAAACAATAATATATCACTTTACACCTTTTAGACTGGCAAAAACATCTCCAGTGAATCAATTATTGGCAGGGATATGCATAGGACATCTCATTCACTGATGTTGGCAGCAGGGACTGATCAGGCCATTCTGAGGGGTATGTTGTGTGTGCGTGTGTGTGTGTGTGTGTGTATCTATTATGATCCAACAACCCCACTCATATATTCCAAATAATTTCTTACACAGATCCAGAAGGAGACATGTATTAGGATGTTTATTATGATGTAATTTGTGGTGGCAAGAAATTGGTTCCCTTTTGGGGTCCATTACTAGAAATGGTATAGATGAAATGTGTTAGTTGCGACTGCATGGAGTACTATGCAGAATTAGAAGCAACAAATTAGACAGCAATGTGGACTGACCTTAAAAACATAGTGCTTAATTTAAAAAAAGAAACAGAATGAGCTATAACATAGTACCACTCATGTAAACTAAAAATACCTGGGACTTCCCTGGTGATGCAGTGGTTAAGAATCCGCCTGCCAACGTAGGGTACATGGATTCAATCCCTGGTCCGGGGAGATCCCACATGCCACAGAGCAACAAAGCCCGTGCACCACAGCTACCGAGCCTGTGCTCTAGAGCCCGTGCGCCACAACTACTGAAGCCCACGCGCCCTAGAGCCTGTGCACTGCAACTACCGAACCCGCGTGCTGCAACTGCTGAAGCCCGCATGCCTAGAGCCCATGCTCCACAAGAGAAACCACCACGATGAGAAGCCCATGCACCGCAACGAATAGTCCCCGCTCGCCGCCACTAGAGAAAGCCCACGTGCAGCAAGAAGACCCAATGCAGCCAAAAGTAAAATCATAAAATTAAAAAAATATATCTGAATGCCAAAAACAAGATATATTTTCAAGAATGTATACAAATTAAATGATGTATATTAAACATAGTTAACTCTGGGTGGGGAGTGAAGGAAAATGGGAGCACAGGATGGTGATAAAGGAAATTTTTTTAAAGCAAGGAAGAAAAATGTAAATAGCCTGGATCAGACACCAACTTAACCAAATGATCAAAGTTAACATTACCAGTAATGGAACAGACCAACATAAAGTGCCTTCTGATATGATGCACCAAGGACACAATGTCACTTGTGTGGTATTCTTGCCAAACACATGTAACCTGAATTTAAGCAGAGGGAACCATCAGGGAAACTCAAATTGAGGGACAGTCTACAAAATAACTGGCTTGCACTCTTCAAAAGTGGCAAAGTCATGAAAGACAAAGGGAGGCTGAGGAACCATTCTGGGACAAAGGAAACTAGAGATAGGACAACTATATGTGGTAAATTAGATTGGATCTTGAATGAGAAATAGGCCAACAGTGAGACAAGTGATGAAAGCTGCATAAGGCATCTAGATTATATTATCATATCAATTTACTGATTTTTATAACTAGTTACATGAGATATTAACAGCTGGGAAATTGGCAAGGAGTATGTGAGCACTCTGTAATTTTGATATAATTCACATACAATAAAATTCATCCTTTCAAAGTGTACAATTCAGTAGTCTTTAATATATTCACAAAGTTGTGCAACCATTACTTGGACATTAATTCCAGAACATTTTCACCACTCCAAAGAGAAACCCTCTACCCATTAGGGGTCACTTCCCTCTCCCTTTTCCCCCTAGCCCTTGGCAACCATTCCTCTACTTTCTGTCTCTCTAAACTTGCCTATTCTAGAAATTTCATGCAAATGGAATCATACAATATTTGGCCTGTTTTGTCTGGCTTCTTCCACTTAGTGTAACATTTTCAAGTTTCATTCAATGTTGTAGCACCTACCAGTACTTCATTTCTTTTTATGGCTGAATAATATTCCATTGTATGTATAGAGCATCTTTTGTTTATCCACTCATCAGTTGACAGGAATTTGGGTTATTCCCAGCTTTTGGCTATTATGAATATGAACACGTGTGCACATGTATTTGTTTAAGTATCTTCAGTTCTTTTAGGTACGTACCTAGGAGTGGAAGTGCTTGGTCATATACACGGTAACTCTGTTTTAACTTTTCGAGGAACTGCCAAACTTTTCCAAAACAGCTGCACCATTTTAAACTCCCACCAGCACTGTCTTTATACTATTTTGGTTAACTTTTTTAAGGTCTGAACTGTTTCAAAATGGAAAGCTAAAAAAGTGATCATATAGCCAGGGTGCTGTGCCTTTTCTAGGAAAAGCCAACATACCAACGTCCATCCTTTCCTGGGTCCCATAGAGTGAGAGAAAAAGTGAGAAAACAAGCCCCTAGTCATTTGCACCTTTATTCTTGCTTTGGGGATCAGTTCAATACTGGTCCATCAGACTTGAGAGGGAAATGAAAACCTGACCATGTAACTAGGGGGTTCTTCTTCACACCAGCCTCCATTGTCAACACTGTCTTGTTTAATGACAGCCAAAGGGACTCAGAACATCACAAGTACAGGAGTGGAGATTGGAGGAAAAAAACTGTTGCTTTGATAATTATCATTTATTAAACATAACCATGCTTCCCAGAGACTCTTCTCACTCTTCAAAAGCTGTCAAATAGCTTGAGTAGAATGACTTTCTCTTAACAGGGCACAAAGGCCAGTGACTTGGGTACAAAATAGACAATGGAACTGATTGGTGGATAGAAAGCCAAAAGACACACATACACACACAAAAAAGCACAATCTTTTAAAAGCTCCAAGTCATTGGCTTTATTTTTACTGAATTCAGCATGGGGTGACAAAAAATACATATCACTAAAATCGACTATTACATGCAGACATTTATCCTTTCATTCCGTATATTCGTTTTCTACTTTAAATCTGTTAAGTCATATTCATTTAAAATACATGTTTACTAACTAAATATCTCCAGTTCATATAACCAAGGGTTTATAACAGCTCCTTTAAAAGTTACGTTCCTTTATTACTGAGAACTTAATGGTTTAGATTGGTCTGTTTTATTTTTTTAATGCTTAGAGATTTAAATTTATTTACCAGGAACAGACAAACAAAACATAATGTAAAAAATAGTTTTCCAGAACCTATTTCCATCATTCTTTTCTTCCTTTTCTCCTGCAAACTGGTGGTTTATCTTTACAAGTTCTTGGTCATTCCATAAGAAAGCTGCTCTTCTGGTTTCATAAGAGATGGTGGACAGTGGTAAAAAAATCCAGTTTACTTAAATTCTAGAGTTCACTTCAGGGAGCAAACAATGGGGTGGGATATTGGGACAGAGTGAGAGATATGGATTCTGGTGAGACTGAGAGTCCTTCACAAAAATTACAGGGCTGTGGTAAAAGGAGAACAAAAGGAAACCGGGCTCCTGCTGGTGGGCAGGAAGCCAAAATGAGTAGGAATCGTGAGGTAGCAGGGCAGTGTGATGAGGCCCATAGGTGCTATGACTTCTGATAGTAAATATGAATAGAAACCAAATAACAATTACTAATTACATGTAGGTGACCAATCCTTGAGAGTTGAGGCAGAGAGAAGGAAGGATGGCATTACACCTGGTCTCTGGTTCATTGAGTTTCCCGGGCTGGTGTGTGATCATCTTGGTGAAATCATAACAAAATCATGTTTTGCTAAGGTGATCAGCTTTCTCTGCACTCTGTCCAATGATAAAGCCCACTGGCTTATGCCACCTGGAAAAGTTATTCCAAAACAGTTTAGGTGAAGCATTGATGAAAATAGCCATGAAGAACGTGTTTCCAGGTAGCCTGAAACCCAGCAGACAATGTAGCTGTTGCCCAACAAACACAGAAATCTACATTGTATGCCAGGTTCACGCCCCAGACCTGGATGTTGTGCCTGCAAGCTTTCCCACATATGATTTCAACATAAATGCCTCTGCATTCAAGATTTCTGGCATTTATCTTCTCTAACACAGGGAAAAGACAACCACAGATCACAAGTGCACTGCTGGGATATATTTACTACAAATGAAATTTCCTTAAATTACCACATTATTTTGAGAATGCCATTTAAACGTCAAGAGATGAAAAAGATGGATGGATGGATGGATAAAATAGATCAGTAGGTGGGTTGATAGGTAGATAGACAGATAGTTTTGTGACCAAATGATACCTTCCACAGGGGAGGGAGAGAGAAAAAACAGATAAACAATACACAGATAAAATATCTAGATTCCTCCCCTTTGTGGTGCTGAAATCAAATGCACCTCATTATTCATAAAACCCTGATGGTTCCCACACTCCTGCTAATAATGGAAGACTTACCACCCACCCAAGAACTTAATCCTGTGTGTGTATGTGTGTGTAAATCAAGGTAAAGCCTTATTATTGAGTACTTCCCAATAACCTCACTCAGGACACTGTAACAGAAGGTAGAAGATGCCATCAGAGACCCAGTAGCCAGATGTAGCTACTGATTACAAAAGACAGGATCTACACTGGCTACTGAGCCATTGAGGGTACCTACACATTCCAGCAGCTAGATGATCCGCAGCCTTCTAGGGAGGGGCTCTGTGGAAGGAAAGAGAAGACATCAATCCTGGAAACTTACGTGGGAATGGTATTAGGAGGTTTCAATTGCGTATTTTCTTTATTGACAGTCTGACACTAACCCCACGTCTGCAGTTTAAAACAACCTCTAGATTTACTTACTTACTCAACATATGCTGATTGAGTGATATTGAGGAAAGTACCAGATACTCTCTCAGGTGCTAGAGAGTCAGCAGCAAACAAAAAAGATGAAATTCCCTGCCCTTCTAGAGCATGCATGATTGTCTGTGAGAAAATCTACAGTTGATTATTTGGCATGTTTTTGCAGTAAAATGTAAGCTATATGTATGTATATATATGAAAAATAAATAAACAAGCAAACAAAAAACCCAATCCACCATTTCATTGTGGTCTTGGAGCATTTTTGTCTGCCTTACTACACTTTAACTTGGGTAATCTAGCAATGATGCACATATGTACAATAAAGAATACTGTATATTGCAGTATATTGTTTCCTCTATAAACTGAGGATGATACAGCTATTTCTGCCAAGTTTCTAAAACACCTAGCAAAACTGCAAAAAAGATACATTACAAAGTATCCAAAGCAGCATCTCACTGGTATGTCAGTTCCAAGCTTTCCTCCCATAATACCATGTAGGTATAAAAAAGTTAGAGGATAGGTGTCTTCCTCATTGATTCATTCATTCACCCCAGAAATGCCTGCTGAGAGCCTTCTCCTTATTTTCTGCCAGGCACTGGGTATGTGACACTGAAACAAGACCCAGTACTCATGAAACTGAAAGGTGAAGATTTAAGGTGCAGGTAGCGAAAGACAAAAAGCAACTCAACAGGTACGGATGGTTATTTCCACAGTGAAAAGGAATGCTATTTTTCACAAGGCTTTTCACGAAAAGCTTCATTGCGGGTATGACATTTGAGCAGATTCTTTGAAGGAGGAAGAGGAGAACTGTGCACACACCTGTGGTGAGAGAACATGGCACAGAGAGGCGAGATTCAGAACAAAGGCCCTGCCCAAAGTGGGAAGAAGCCTGGTGTCTTGGAGAAGGCGTTCTTATATTAGCATATGACCGCTGTAGCCAATTACTGTCTTCCACTTTTAGGATTTTTTTTTTAGAATGTAAATGACTATGCAAGTTTGCGCCAAGTACACACATTTTAGAATCTGACCTTCTTATGAATTTAAAATGCTTTGGCTATCACTTAGAAAAGATTTAGGAAAGTTATCGTCAATTGGAAGAAAGTCTATACTTAGAACTTTACATTAGTACAGTTGGACTGAACATGAAGCTGGATGGGAATATTTATTGCCCAAAAGGTAGCTTTTAAAAAGATCTGTTAGGCAACATTGTAAATCAACTATACTCCAATTTAAAATTTTTAAAAAAAAAATAAATAATTTTAAAATGTGTTAAGTGTAAGAAGAGATAACCAGCTTTCTGAGAGCTCTAAATATATAAATTTCAAGGGAATGATTTAACTATTTAACCACAGGTGTCTAACTTTAAGAGGGAACCCACTTGCCAAATTATAATAATAATGTTTCACCAGGTGGTTAGCTCTTAGGAAAGGAGAAGGATGGAATTTATAAAATGAAGTAGGTTTTTGTTTGATTGCTTGGGTTTTTTTTTTTAAATAAATTAAAAACAACTTAATCTATGAAGTACATTGTGGCATTACCTAAAAAGCCAGGGGATACATACCAAAGTAGGAAAAAAGACTGCTTAGACAGGTTTGGCTGAATCTTACCCTCAATATAAAATAAAGCATTTACAGAACATACAAACTTACATTTCATAAACCACTAAAACTAAATGTTCGTAACTATTTTTATGAATAATAAGACTAACAATTAAAGTGAGGCAAGGGTTTAGCTTGGTTAGTCTTAACACCAAAATCCAAAGGATTCTCTTTTATAAATTTTGGTCTATATTTAGATTAGAAGAATGGCATTTTTAATTCTCAAAGCTCACCCTATCTATCCTCTAAATCTTCCTAAGTCAAAAGAACTATAAAGGTAAGACAGTTTTTTCCCCTTACTTTTAAATTTATCTAGGTAATACAAAAAGGAAAAACTGTAAATAAAATTTTATTAAAGGTTGCTCTATAGATTAGTGTCAACCACTAACCAATAATACACATTTTAAAGTTTATTAAAATACAGAGAATATATAAGAAATATACTATAGCATAGACTATTAACCAATAATACATTTTAGAAGTTTATAAATAAGTCAAACTAAAAATGGCAAATTACATAATTCTATTATCTAACAAGAAGACAATTAAACCCCAGGGACGGGTGAAAGGATTATAACCAAGGTACTCAATGCTCAAGTCCTATTCACAGTACAAACAAACAAAACAAAGACAATCATAAACAAAAATAAAAGCCCGTCCATGCTGGCTAAAGACCATTTATTTGAGGTACACATAATGGAAAAGAGAGTTAAAAGGGAGGAAAAGATCGATTAAAAGTTAAGCCTGCTACCTGCTGTTGGAAAACCTGCTTGGAACTGGGATAAGGACCATTTCTTGAAACGTTAACCTAGAATTTGAAGAGCTTGCCCCCCGGAATGAGAACAGGGGCAATCCATAAATCCAACCAAGAAGTAAAGAAACCCACTGATGTTTAAAGCCAAGCTGGCATTCTCATCAAAGTTTCACTAGAAATTAATGAAATGCTGCTTCGTGGGTCATTCAACAAAAGGAAGAGTAGACTTCCCTGTCTTTTTAAGGGATTATCTGGATGATTCTATACTGCCTCCCCAAAGCATCCCTAACTTTAGAAATTGTAGTTTTTGGAAAGAAATTATGACCCCAAGCACTGTACGTGGCAGTAAATGAAGAAGGATGAACAATTTCATAGCACTGCCAGAATGTTAACTTTACCAAGTCAAAATTGTAAAGTTTGGCTCTAGATGTCCCCTTGCAATCCCCATGCATGATTTTTCACATATTTTAGCACATGTACTAGCAGCCTTCTGGAACTAAATAGGAATATACAACAGCATATTTATGGATTTGACAGAACACACGCCAGTACATTACTCGAACAAAGATTTTACTTCTAACAAAAATTGCCTCCCGTGGAGTAGATCTCATGTCAAGTGTTCTGACCACACACACATTAAAATGGACAAATGGAAGCTATGTTAGCTGTTGGATATGTCTATTACCTGGATTGTGGTGATGATAATGGGTGTTTGCAAATGTAAACTCATCAAATTGTACACATTAAATATGTGCAGTTCTTTGTATATCAATGATACCTCAATGAAGTTGTGTACAAAAAAAAAACTGCCTTCCACGTGGTTAAGAACAAAAAGTCTAACTCTAACTGTAGCCCAGGAAAGAAATGCACACATATATGTATACACAGTGTGCCGTGGGGTGAAACTATGCCCGAGGAAAAACCAACCTTTTAAATACAGGTGTCTAATTAAAGTACGTTCCTGTGAACTTGGATTCCTTTTGTGTTACGTTAGAGCATTTGAGCCAGGGTCTCACCATAACCAGCACGTGGTTGCAGCCCGTCCAAGTCTTGCATACCTGAGATCCTGTGACTACACTGACCAAAAACATTTATACCAGCTGATGGTCACTTGATTCTCATATCACTTATTTAGTAAATTGCTCGGAAAGTCAACTTGAAGATTGAGGTGAACATTTTCTGAGATGTTCCTGCTCAAGACATTAAAAAAAAAATTCCCTGCCAGATAACTCTAGTCTGAACAGGCCTGGGAAGGGATGGGGTTGGCACGAGATCCTAAAACAAGCTTCTAAAGGCGAAACCACTCACAGCCCATAAAGACAGACTCAGACCAGTTTTTAAAAAATAATACTTAGCAATTAGGCACATGCCTTTAATCCTTCTCAATGAAAACCAATTTTTTTCAAACAACCATTGGATGAAAACATGAATCACTTTACTCACTAAAAGCCCTCAGAGAAAAAGGATAGCTTTCACCTAAGTTACTGCCTTTTTAAGGACAAGTTCCAGAATTTTTTTTTTTTTTTTTTTTTTCTTGCGGAGCACAGGCTCAGCAGCCATGACTCACGGGCCCAGCCGCTCTGCGGCATGTGGGATCTTCCCGGACCGGGACACGAACCCCCGTCCCCTGCATCGGCAGGCGGACTCTCAACCACTGTGCCACCAGGGAAGCCCAAGTTCCAGAAATTAATTGCACTAAATCCACGTGAAAATCTCTCTCTCTCTGTCACTCTCCCCCTCTCGAAATTCTCTTCATACAATGTTGGCGGTATGCAATAGTGGTGAGGAATTCATCATTGGAAAAAAAATGAAATAAAATAATCTGCATTCTTCTACCAATGATAAGTAAAAAAAAAAAAAAAAAAAAAAAAAAAAAAAAAAAAGGTATCCAAGTAAGGTGACTCTTTTCTGAACCTGTAAATAGAAAAAACAGTTCTCCCAAGAATCCCTGATACAGACTTTTAATAACAATTAACCCATTACTATTCTATACTATTACTGGGGTCCTTCTAAATTTGGTCTCATTTCTAAACCTTGTGCTATTTTCTAAAGGCACTGACATCACATACGCCTAATAGTGCAGGTTTCATTTATAATCACATCTCTACCAAGCCTCCGTTTTCACTACTATACAGAACTCCTTTTGTCACCAAATGTTCTCATGGTACAAAATTCTTCGCTTGGTCTTCCTTGACTCTTCCCATCAAGTTTCACTCAGCTCAGATGGACTAAGGAGGAGCAAATCCTTGGCCTCTACATACTGCTTGCCCAGCCCCTCTTTGCCCTCTGCTGGGCCTGGCTCAAAGAGATTCTAGAAGAGTCTAGAAGGATTCTAAGGGGCCTTCCCGGAGTCCCCCAAAAAGCTAGCTGCATGCTACTCAGGGCCAGCTCCCTGATCACTCAGTCTGTGTCTCAGGCAGAAACACAAGCCAAATTGTTCTTTAATTATTTGTTTAGAAATACATCTCCCTATAAGAATATGAGCTCTGTGAGGGTAAGAATTGAGTCCCGTTCTTTTGAGACTCCCCAGGTACTAGCAGGTACACTGGATCATAGTCATCTTTTAATAAATATTTGTCAAATAAAGAAATCTGAGTGACGTGCCTGGCACCTGTACTGATATTCTTCAAAAAACAGAATAACCTAAAACAATAGGAGACTACCTCCATTTCAGGAAAATTCTTACATTTCTTTATCCTTTAAACATTACTCACTTCCCATCTGAGTTTTATGGTACTTTTCTATAATATCTGTGGGTGCTTATAGGATCAAGCTATTTGTAAAAGAGGATATTTTCCTAACAGAAGTGCAGACTAGTGAAAGCACTCTCTCAAGGTGAACATTTCTATACAGTCCCTTGTAGCACAAGGAGAATAGCCTTGTAGCACAGAAGATGGGGCTCAGGAAGGCTATCCTAACTGCCTTCATTCCATAGGACAAGTAAACTCTGATGAAACAGAAGAATTGAGACAATTGAACAGGTAATGGTGGGGGATGGGAGAAGAGGATAGAAGGAAGAACAAAGGGAACATCCATGGGTTACAATTTCCTTTGCTTGTGATGGCTATGAAATGAAGTATGTTGTGAGCAAATGAAGCCTCTTCCAAAAACCATACATGTCTACCAGCAGCTAACATTGGGCTTCAATTATTATGAGGTCTATGGTAGCGTGTTGATTTTTTTTAACATCTTTATTGGAGTATAATTGCTTTACAATGGCGTGTTAGTTTCTGCTGTGTAACAAAGTGAATCAGCTATACATATACATACATCCCCATATCTCCTCCCTCTTGCGTCTCCCTCCCACCCTCCCTATCCCACCCCTCCAGGTGGACACAAAGCACTGAGCTGATCTCCCTGTGCCAGTCAGCATGTTGACTTTTAAAATTATGTGGTTTGTGTAAATGGCTCATACCACAAAGGAAGAGAAGGGGAGACAGCTAACAGATAAGTGGGAAGATTTAGAGGGGCTAATAAAAATGATTAGATAATGGTGGAGTACAACTAGAGATTATCATATTAAGTGAAGTAAGTCAGAAAGAGAAAGACAAATACCATATGATATTACTTATATGTGGAATCTAAAATATGACACAAATGAACCTATATATGAAACCAACAGACTCACACACATAGAGAACAGACTTATGGTTGCCTGGGGGGCTGTGGGAGGGATAGATTGGGAGTTTGGGGTTAGCAGATGCAAACTATTATATGTAGGATGGATAAACAACGAGATCCTACTGTATAGCACAGGGAACTATATACAATATCCTGGGATAAACCATATTGGAAAACAATATTAGAAAGAATGTATGTATGTGTATAACTGAGTGACTTTGCTGTACAGAAGAAATTAACACAGCATTGTAAATCAACTATACTTCAATTAAAAAAATTTTTTTAATTGAATGTGTTGACCAAAAAAAGAATGGTGGAGGGCTAAATGTAGCATATATCATACTTACTGATACTATCTGATGACCTAGCAGCTACAGCACCCACAAGACGTTTAGCAAGGAGGAATAAGGTGAAAACTTGAATGGTACTTGTGTAACAAAGAGAAAATGGGAACGTTAATTGAGATTTATAGAGAAAGACTGTTGTGATATGTGTTAAATAAAGGAAAAGGGGGTAATTGGCTATTTTGAAACTTCTAGAGAATGCATCAAATATTCGCTCCCAGAGTGGGCGCCACCCAGTGGATGTATGACCAGTTTGCCAACTGGTCGTAAGGAAACAACAAGAGTTTCAGCGGTAATAACTCAGTACAAACCAAGGGCCATGAAAAGTCTTGCCAACAGCATTTTTCTCTACCTTCTTCTCGCCTTATTAGTTGATGATCCCAGTGAAGGGTTTTTGACAAGGCATGGACAGTTCTGTAGAACAAATGAAAGTGTTCAGGGAAACACTACCCATCTAATTAAAAGTCAGATTCAAAAAAATAATGGAGAAAAATATCAAAAGATTAAGCTCTCGGCTCACAGTTGGAGATGGATTTTTGAGATGGTCACAGAAGTAGTCTGGAATGGAAAAAGGAAAAGGGATACCAAAGAAGGAGGGCCATTGAAGAGAGCAAAGAGGAGAGATGTCGGTCAATACAGCCAAAAGGGAGTAGAAGAGAAGCCCAACACTCATTTACAACACTGAGGCACTCATCAATGGGGCAACAGCTTCATGGGCATCCTCTGTGAACTAGCTAGAAAAGGAAGTTTACCAGATGGAGAAAACCAGAAGGATACAGGAGGAGTGACCCTCGGGAGTTAAAAAAAAAAAACAAAACTTAGAAAAGGTGAGCATCCGGAGTCCAAGAGAAAGGGAAGATTATTCATAGGCCTGGGCAAAGTCAAGAGATGAAGGAAGGAAGTCTTTCTTCCTGTGCGGGGTTGGGGGAGCAGCAATGGCAACCTTTATCACTAGGTTGAAAGGGGAATTAACAGAAACAAAACTACGGTTTATATTGATGGTAAGTAACACAGGGGAAATGTAGTTCCCCTTTCTGTGAGTGGAGAAAGAGGTCAGGAGAGGTACTTGGCACTGAAGGATAGTATAACCGTGAAAGGACTGGCTCAAAGAGGACAAGAGAACGTGTGTGTGTGTTGGGGGGGGGGGGGCATAAGTGTGGGGGGGGGGGGGGCTCTAGAAGTCATTTTTAGTCAAAAAGGAATAGCAAAAGCCTCTCATTTAGAGAAAAGGGGGTCTATAAGGAGCTCAGAAATGAAAGGGAACCCTCGACGTCTAATGAGAACACACTAGATGTAACATGGCAATTCTAGAAGAGCAGTCAGCCTCAAGAGCCCCATGAGCAAATCCAAACCACAAGACCAAGCTTTCCTGGGGTATCCAGCCTGTGGCTATACATCCCATGTAGATGTGACAAGCCAGGAATGATCCCAATTTACTAAGTCCAGCATTGCCTGCTCCCCACGTTCGTCCTCCTGCCTCCCATTTCTCGCTGGGAGGCAAAGGCATCAAACCTGTTGAAATTTCTCACGGACAATTACTATTCATTCTGACACTCTCTCTCGTTTAAGTCCTAGCCTGATTATTAAACTTTCTACAGTCTGGGGAACAAACTGTAAAGAAAAAAAAAAAAAAGTGATCCATACGATGATAATCCTTTTCATGCTGAGAGTCAAACTCATGTTACTACTGGAAACACTTAAAAGTTAATGCAAACCCTATGCTGACACAAGAGAGCTGTTATGTACATCACCACTCTTCTTTCATGTCTGCCCCTATGGAGGCCAGGACGGGCCACAGAATCAGGGATGGAATAAATGGAGGTACTTAAAAGGGCAGAATCTAGAGGATTTTTTGGGAAAAAAAAAACCCAAATAAAACAAATAGGTATTCCCTAGATTGAGTTTCATACTCAGACAAAACCTTACAATCTTTGTATGCTCTTATTATTATATCTCCTGATTTTCTAAGGTTAAATGAACCTCAATAAATTTTAAAATCATGAATAAAAAGTTGAGAAACTAGAATTCTCGAGGCTCGGTCAAGAAAACACGTCATGTTTTGCCTTAGATGTGCCAGTAGGGACAGACAGAAAACGCTTAAGAAAATTGTCATTTTACCAATATATCAAATAACAGGTTACACAAAACAGCATTACCCAAAGTGTGTTCTTTGGAGTATTAAACCAAAAGATGACTCAAAAAAAACCCTACAGTTCTTGGAATCTATTAAATTTAGGAAATGTTGTAGACGTGCCATATGCCCCTCTTGAAGTTTCGATACAAACATGAAAGGTTCTGAAAAGTCCTGCAGGAGAGGAACTTATTTAATGTTGTTCAACCCAGCTTATCCTGAACTTACTGGACCACAGAATTTTTTCCCTGTCTCCTGAAAATGTGTTTTGTACTAGACAGTACTAAAGCCTATACTGGTCCCCGCACAGTTTATCACATACACTAGGGAGAAGTTTGGGTGGCCACAGACCTGTCAAGAATTCTGCTGAGGAAGCTGTCCCCAAACGAGGAATGTGAAAAGGAAGAGGGGTACTGAAGACAGAGGGCCACTGAAAGCGACAGAGAGCAAGGACATGTGTCAGTCAACACAACCAAAGGGAAAGGGGGTGCCGGGCATGGGCCAACCTTCTTGGCTAAGTAAACTCTAATGACACCTGCGCCTTCAGCTCTACGCTGTTTCCTTTCAAAGCCACCAGTTTCCGTGGCTGGGACAAAACGAATGACTGTTGAGATCTTTTAAAGAAAAATTTAAAATAATCCAGTGCACCAGATTGCATTTATAATGAAACATGGCAATTTTGATGGAAGCCACGGTGCGAATAATGGAATTAAGCTCTCATGTTTCCTTGTTGGTTTTACAAAGCCACCCGCTCAGTACTGTGCCATCAGTAATCAGGCCGGATGAAGGCAATCACGTAGTAAATGTCAACACCCGCTGTGTATACAGTACTGCCCAACTATCACAGTTCTTTCACATCCAAGTCTTTGACCCTTACAACAACCTTGTGAAGCCTGTGGTTGTGTTATTATCTATTTACAGATGGCGAAACAGGATTAGAGGGGATCATTGCCATGAACACCTCATATACAAATACAAGGGACTCTAGTAACTGCTTGACAAATTGATGAGCAAAAAGTCCAGGCCAAATACTTAATGACATGAGTTTGGGGAAGCAGCAAGGTGCCATGGGGAGAATGGTGACCTCTGCCTAAGAAGAAGGGGGCTCTGTGATCCAGGCAAACAGCTTGGCTTCGCTGGGTCTCAGTTTGCTCCCCAAGCAAATAAGGATAATACTTACCCTACCTATAATGGGATCATTGAGATGACCCCACAAAATGAGGTTTATTAAAGTACTTTACCAATTTTCATGCATTCTGCAAATAGAAGAGATTTTATTTTTCTCACAGTGGTAGAATACGATGGTAGCATTTTCATGTCTTTGTAATCTGAACCCTGCTTCAGATGCTTTAGTCCCCATCATACAGTGAGTGCTACAGTAGTTGTGTTTAAGTGCAAATGCTAATAAACCAGGGCTGGACCTGATACTTTCTGAGCCACTTGCTTCAAAACCTTGTAAACACGAGGAACTAAAGCGATGGCAATTATTACAGTTTAACTTTGGTTTCTCATCTGTACTAAAAGGTTATATTTCTATCCCCAAACCATTAAAACTTCATCAGTTTTTTTTTCTCCTAAGAGATGCCAAGTTTTTATTTTGCCAAATAAGGGCATTTTTAAACCCCTCCATCTATAAAAATGATTGCTCATTTTTTTAAGGTTTTTTTAAAATTAAGAACTAACACAATAAATTGCACATATTTAAAGTGTACAATTTGATAAGTTTTGGCATACATATGCACCAATGAAACCATCACCACCATCAAGATAGTGAAATTATCCATCAGCTCCAAAGTTTCCTCACACTCTTTTGTAATCACTCCCACCTGCCCCCTCACAGCTCCCCCACTCCAAGCAACCACTGATCTGCTTTCTGTTACTATAGATTGCTTAGCATTTTCTAGAATTTTATATAAATGGAATCATACAGTATGTACTTTTTTGGGGGGGTCTAGCTTTTTTCACTTAGTGTAGGGTCATCTGTGTTGTTCACTCTATCAGTAATTCACTCCTTTTCACTATTGAGTACAACCCATCATATGGATACACCACAATTGATTGATCCATTCACCTGCTGGTGGACATTAGGGTTATTTCCAGTTTTTAGCTATTACTTACAAAACTGCTGTAAACATTCATGTACAAGTCTTCATAGGGACACATGCTTTCTTTTCCCTAGGAGTGGAATATCTGGATCAAATGGTAGGTGTATGTTTAATATTTTAAGAAACTGCCCAACTGTCTTCCAACTGTTTGTACCATTTTACACTGACCTACATGTATCATGAGGGTTCTAGATCCTCCAAAACCTTGTCAGCACTTGGTATAGTCAGGCTTTTTAACTGCAGCCATTCAAATAGGTGTGTAGTGGTATCTCATTGTCTTTTTCATTTGCATTTTCCTAATGACTAACGATGTTGAACATCTCTTAATGTGCATATTTGTCATTTATATATCTTCTTTAATGAAGTGTTTGTTCAAACCATTTGCCCATTTTTTCTATGTTGTTTGTTTTCTAATTATTAAAAACCCCAGTTTTTTTTAACAGGTGGTACAAGACTGGTAACTAAGAACTCAATCCAAATTTTACAAAGTTCATGGGTACCCAAGAGGATAAAAGCTTCACAATGACTATTTCCTAAAACCTATGCTGAACTAAAATATGTTATGACAAACTTGAAATTCTTCTAAAGCTTGAAAAGAACTTTATTTTTTTTCAGCTGCTAAGTTTACACAAGTTCTGAACTTAGTAAAAAAGTAATTATATTTCCATGTATTCTACTAGTACCTAAACCATCTTAGTTCTTCCTCAGCGCATTAGCTGAAAATCACCAAAGTTTCTGTCTCTAAACCACATTTCACACTTTGCACTAATTATATTCTAATCCCATAAGATCCCATTTTCCAAAAATAATTTTTTTATGTCAGACGTGTGCCTACATTCAAAAAGTGATGAAGGCCAAAACCTCTGTCACGTTGTTTGCGCAAACAGTCACAGCTAAAATGTGATTTGCAAGCATGAAGAAGAATTCTCCTTTAAGATCTGTAGAGCAGGCTGGATTTGAGGGCTGCTACGGGCTTTCCTTTGAGGAAAAGCCAGCCCAGTTCTGCTGTGCAGGGCCATCGGTTCGCAGTTCAATTGTTACAGTTGATGTGGGTTTCCTTTTAGATGCCTGGAAAATGACTCTGCTGACCACATCCACATTCTGAAATACTTTTTGAGAACTTGTAACCAAACTGCAGGAACTGACTCATTTTGCAGTGCCCAGCTACCACACAATCCTACCAGAATAGACTCCAGTCAAAAGCAGAAATAGCAAGGTCTTAGAACACAGGCAACAAATTGCCTATTTATATGGGGGAAGAAAGGGGGAAATCCCAGGATGCATGGGGCAAAACGGCTCAAGCCCTGGGAGACCATGAGACGTGACCAGCCTGAGAGGAAGGACCGAACAGAACACATAACTTCATGGGCAATATATGTGCATCCCTCAAAGCTAGAAGTCATAGGCTGATAGAAAAGGAACCTTAATGTCTAGCTCTCCACAGTCCACCTAGAAAGTAGATTCAGTTGAGAGAGATGTATGCAGGAGGATTTGGGGGGGAGATGGTGTCCTGAATGCCCATTCCTGAATTCCTTGCTCAGGAAGTCAGGAGCATGCCCTCATCTCCCAGGAGATGAGCAAAAATGGACATCCTATCAGGGATGCCAGAAAGAAGTCAGGCCAGAGCCCGGGGACACCAGGGCTTAGGACCAAAGAGATTTGCCAGTACCCTGAGGCTCCCCGACATCCTTCGTTATCCGTTTCTACATCTTTCTCAGCTCCCAACGCAGTTCATCCAAGTGTGTCAGCTTCCTCATGATGTGCGAACTCTCACTCCCTCTCTCAGTGCGGAGTTCCTACCTTAGGGGGAAGATGGAAAGGAGCAAACTAGGCCCTCCTCCACGAAACAATCTATGTTCCCAAGGTACTGATTTCTCCTCCCCACAAGTGAAACCGTCATTCTCTCAGTCAGTTTCAGCCAGAGGAGGTAAGGAAATCCGGTCCAGTTGAGCTAAACTATAAATGACAAAAGCAATAACTTTTCTGCAGGTGGGTCCCTGGCTAAAAGAATATGAATGTTAAGCCAAATGCATAACTAACTAGTCAGGCTAGGTCAGGCTAGGTGATACAAGTTAGATGGGAAGTCTCAGGTGATGTAAAGTAAGATAAACCTGGACCATACCTCCAAAGAGCTACCAAGTCCCTGGCTAAGCCCTGGTTGTTATCAAGCCTGGTGACATGGTCCAAGGTTAATAAAATGACCTATATATACATTTTATGTCTCACCTCACTGAGGCCATGTCTCTTAACATGTAAACTCCCAGATAACAAAAATTATACCTACCTTATACAAAAGGTAGGACTTTTAATATCAGATTATGAGAGTAAGAGAATGACAAGGGGCTGCAATTCATTTACACCAATCAACTCTATCTTTAAGAAACTGCAAAAGTGTTTTCTTCCCAACTGGTCAACTGCTTTTATTTTCCCATGATCCCCTTCTGCCTCCAACTGTGAAAATGAGCACTGTGTGACACGACTTTTTAACCCATATCAAACAATAAATTTTCATACAGAATTCTAAGACGGAAACTATCAATTGATTGAACAGAAAACTAGGGGCTACAAAAACCATTTTGAACACAGAATTACTTAAAATCCACACAGTTCAAAAGTCTAAACTATTTCTCACCGAGTGTAAAATCAGCAAAGACACACCCCATCAAAAGTGTGCTTGGGGCAAGTATAAATAGAATCGAAGCATCCCACTGTGAGAAAACTTGAGTAACCCCACGCCTCTGACGAATAGATACGACAGGAAAAAATTACCCACTTTTGGATCTTTAGCTGATAAGGAGTTGATAGCTCAACTTTATCTTTCTTTACCAAGGTTTTCGTATCATCATAATTTAAATGAAAAAAGTAGCATTTTCCCAAAAGAGTGCCCTGCACAACTTGTACACACTCTGATCATGAGGCACAATGGGCTGGACTCCCCAGGTTCCCTGTAGAAATCACCTGTCCCTTTGGAACATCATCCTCTTTCTCTTCTGTTATCGTCTCCCACCTTCTAGCAGCTTCTTACTATGGCCAACAGGGCCCTATGCAATCTGCAATTCACTACCTCCCAGACCTCATCGACTACTTTCCCACAGGTAAACCTCTGCACAAATATCACAACATCAGAGAGGACTTTCCTGTCAGCCCTAGATAAAGCAGCTCTTTCCCGGGCCCCTGGGCACGACCTCTCTGTTGGACCAGGTTTTATTTTTCTCTCTAGCACCTTCTAACGCCTGGCATCTACTTATTTGTTCAATCACTGTCAGCCTGCCCCCTCCATGCAATCAGGGACCTTGTGCACTGCTGTATTCCCAAACTAGGAACACCATCTGGCATGCAGTAGGTATGCAATACATTTTTGTAAAGTGAACATTTCCCATCTGACAGCTTTGCCAATTGTTCTGCTACAAGCTTATGAGGTCTGGTTGGCACCTGGGACACTTTTGTTAACATCTTATCAAATACCCCATACTTCAAGGGCCAGGTAGACAGGAGCTATAGGAGAGTGCTCATTTCCCCAGTGTGAAGAGAAATTAGGCAGGGGTTGGGGAAGAAAGAACAGTTTCTTTATACTCTCCCTGCTACCCAAGGGTAGAAGATACAGGAGAATCTTTCAGAAAAGGTAGAAATTTACTATCTTTATCAACCTAACTTGTCACCAACGGTCCTTACTTGATCTAGCTCAGAGAGGAAGAACCCTGAGATCAGGAGCCATGCTTTTGAGGTTGAATGATTTTGTTTTTAAATTTACATTCACATTTCCTTCCATTGGGCCGTATATACCTACTGTTGATGTAGACTTCGCATTTCATGCTAAAAGATATAAAGCATTTTCATCGCCTTTGTTGCTGTGGCCAAACCTGTATCAGAAAACACACAGACAAAGTTTGTGCCATTACAAAGAGTTTGAATGGTTAGTTATGTGTTTTTCAAAAACTATGCAAAATAACACCCAAGTTTAAATCACACGTAAAGATGATGACCCTGTCTGCCTTGAGGAATAATATTCCTAACTGCAGCATGGTACCAAGTAACACTTCTTGAAGAGTTAGTAGTATAAACCCTCCTCCCTAACCTCGTCTCCCCCAGAGAGAGGGTATCCCTCATTTTTCCCACCTTTACTTGGAGATATTTTCAAAAACTCATAATAAATTTAATCGAGGGCAGAACAGGACTTTTTACCCTCCAAATTGGCTTAAATTCTATTTAAAAATGGTTTTCCAAGACCTCATTGTAGAGGCCTTTGTTGTCTCTTAATTTTCTTCAGAGAAATGAGTCAAAAGCTTGGGGGAATCCTTAGACTGGACTTATTGACAGATTCCTTACTATGAGCCCTTCTTCCACCACCATTAAAAAAAGAAAGAAAAACCACTTCTCTGCATTATTTTCCTGTCATGAGCCCTTTTTACCCCCTTACTTTAAAAAGAAGAAAGAAGTCCGGCTGCCAAAGGAAGATGCTTAAAATCTTTAATGAATGTCAGTCTGTGAAATGTGCCTTGCCTCCAAGATGGCAAAGGATCAAATAAAAGATGTAGTCAGTAAGGTGAAAGGAACAAAGAGTGAGTTGGTAGTTACTCCTCCTTCCTTCCCCTAATGGACCCTCCACCCCATCCTTTCTTTCATGTGTCTGCAGGTAGGCATTGAATGAGTTACATGAGAATACGGATAAATGAATGAATGAATGAAAAAATGAACAAATGAAGACAGATATGCTTAATATATCCTCCTATGGGCAGGCTCAGTCCAAGGCCAAGAGAATTTTTAAAGAGATTTCTAAGCACTCAGAACCCACGGGCTACGGTGACCTGCCCTTGCCTTCTAAACCAAATTCTTAACCTGTATTTGAAAGAGGAGGAAATTCTCAAGGTGAAACCCCTTTCCCATGTTCTGAAAATTAACTCCTCATCCAAACAAAGGGCTTTATACACATAGATGGCTTCTTATAATTCTTTACTTACAAATCCTGCCCCTCTTGATTACACCCAGAATGAGATGGAGATAAAGGAGAAAATATTAGTAATTACAGATTCTTACTCATTTTATTTTCTATGGATGAATGCTATACTGATAGAAGAATCTCCAGAAAGGCTGATGAAAGTGCAGCCCCTCACATACTTCTCCCTTCCACCCCCACTTTCAAGTGAAAACATTAGAGAAAAAAATAGGGGAAGTTACATGAGTAAATGTGTTAGTGCAAAAGATCAACTGAAAACAAGGAATTCCCCTCTTGGACTTCAGTGGCCTAATTAAAACTCATAAAACACAAATGACTAAAACTGCTCCCAGCGATTTGTGTAATAAGAAGCAGAAAAAGTCAATTTTGTATTTCAATATTGAGAGGGCCAGGCCTGGAAGATGTGATACTTCGCAGAATAGAGATGAGAAGACCATTTCTGAGACTTTCAAGTTCAATCAACTTTTATTCTGCTTTTCTGCCAGAAGTACTTACCATCTGTACTGGTGACATCTTGTTTGGATGTAGATTCTGGTCCCACAGCTTATCAGCTGAGTGGCCCTAAGCACATTCCTTTACCTCTCTGTGCCTTAGTGTCCTCATCTATGAAATGGGCATAATAATTGCACCAATGGGTTGTCAAGAGGATTAAACAGGTCAATGTGGGTAGAGTACTCACAACTGTGCCTACCCAGAACATGGGAAGTGTGCCAGAAATGGCAGCCACCATTATCATCCCTGTTTTGCTTAATCTGGTGTGAAGAAAAACACATAGCTTAGAATGGATCCACAGGCTTTGAGACTAAACTGAAGTCTGTTCCCGAAAGGATCTGGGAAGGAACTCAAGCGTGTTAAGTACCATTATTCCAGGGACCACAATATGTGCTTTACATGTGTTATCTCATGCCACAGCCCTGGAAGCTAAATACTGATGTTCCACTCTCTGGGGCTTACGGACATAAATGGGATAACTTACTCAGCTAGCAAGGGGCCAAGTGAGCTTAAAGCACAAGTCTACTTATTTCCGAAGCCTGGGCCTCTTAGGGGGCAAACACATCAATGGATGCTGTGAACAGGTACCGTCTTGGGGTCATATGAACCACTGTCACATACTTGATACTCACTGGAAAATGTCCGGATGTCTGGAGGTTTTTTTCAGGTAATCAGAACTTTGAAAGCACCTTGTAACATTTTGCTGGGCCTGTACAAAGTCACTCAGTTTCTCTCATTGTTAAGAACTCTAGTCTCACTTTATATATATCACACAACTAATTGAGAGAAATCAATGGGTTTTCATTTGAAAAGTCTTTATCTGTCTGCTTTAAGAAAGGTGGGGAAAAAAAGAAAAAAGAAAAGGTGGGAAAACTAGGCTTTCTTCTAATACCACCACCAGCCATGGGCTTTCAGTAAAACAGGTACTTAAGGAGAATTAAACTGTTCCAAGGCAGAAAACGAAGATCATTTAAAATAAAACCTTAGGGACTTCCCTGGTGGTGTAGTGGTTAAGAATCCGCCTGCCAATGCAGGGGAAACAGGTTCGAGCCCTGGGCCGGGAAGATCCCACATGCCGCGAAGCAACTAAGCCCATGAGCCACAGCTACTCAGCCTGCACTCTAGAGCCCGTGAGCCACAACTACTGAAGCCCGTGCGCCTAGAGCCCGTGCGTGTGCTCTGCAACAAAGAGAAGCCACCACAATGAGAAGTCCACACACTGCAACTAGAGAAAGCCCGCGCTCAGCAACTAGGACCCAACACAGCCCAAAATAAAAATAAATTAAATAAATTTTAAAAATAAAAAATAAAATAAAACCTTAGATTGCTTTTCATAATCAATGACTCCATCTTCTACCTTAAAGTAACCAGTTACACTTCGTTTTTAAGCAAGTTATTACTTTGTTAGATTGACCATTTAAAAGAAAGCAACTAGAAACTATTTTGCTATTAAAATATAGCTAAGAAAAACAAAATGTCTCAATTATATTGACTTAACAAAAGTATTTTATATTCAACTTTTACATGCATCTAATATGTTCCTTTAAGAATTTAAAGAAAAAAAGAATTTAAAGAAAATCAACTCTATGAGCGTTCTAATGATGTATATACGACCACATTATTTATAGTTAATAATATCTATGTATTTTTCAATTTTATATTTTAGATTATCCTAACTACTTTGGAATGTATAAACTAGAATAAATATAGGGTTGAAAGACAATAGGTTACACAGTTGAGAATTTAAGAACTTGAGCCAGGAAATGTCCAAGATTAAATCATTTACATTCTTTAATATGTAGAATGATTGTTTTTATATTAATTTTTTTTAATTTTTCAAAGGAAAAGAATAGCAAGTAGGCGAGTTTAAGATGTTTTCACTGGAATAAATGTTATGTATTGTTCTCCAGTTCCTTATCTAAATTGAAGGTAATTCATAAGATACAAAAGTATTTTTACTTTGCATGTTTTCCTTAGTAATTTAAAATTGTCTTGATTTTAAAAATACTCAATGATTATATTCAAATTTGGCTAAGTTTCCTCTCCTGAATGAAGACATGGGTTCTCCAAATTCTGATTGCACAATCGAAACAGTTTGTTTAAGAAAAAGAAATTCTCGTGGTTGTGAATATAAAAATAACTAACAGTAAGAAAACGCCAATGGGCAGAAAAAATTTCATTATTTATGATAGTCTGAGATTGATAGGAGGGAATGAGTTTGAATAAGGAGATCAAAGAGAAATAAATCTAGGACCCTTGCATTTGTCCAAAGGTAACATTACTGCTAGTATTTGACTGAAACGCCAAACAAATAAATAAGTAAAACATAGAGTATGTCAGACAGAGGTTAACTGCTAAGAAGAAAAATTAAGCAAGATAGTGGGATAGGGAAGTTGGGAAGTAGAATGGGGAGGTTGCTATCAGCTTGGAATGGACTTTTATCCTTAGAAAAATATAGAGGTATTGGAGAGACATTTTAAACACTTCTTTGAGAAGTATTGTTAAAAGTATCCTTTTGTGGATTCAGGGTCATGCAGCACAAGGTCCACAGGGACCCTTGCTGTGTCCAGTGTGGCTCCCACGCCAAGGAGTTCACTCCCTCTGCAGTGACCCGTGTCCTTCTCAGAGCCCAGACCTCCTGCTGGGTTAAGGGCCCAGGAAATGTCTCCAGAAAGACTCTTCCCACTATTCCAGATCATTTCCTTGGGGCGGAGGAAAGAGTTATTTTGTGCATCTTCATTTTTCAAGATAAAGAAGTCAGGCTGACTGCTGATGGAGATCCTGTTGGGAAGCCTATAAAGAGATAAAGAGCCTCTCAGAGCCCTGGAACACCCACCCTCCCACCGAGGAAAACCTGTTGTAAGCATTCCGCAGCAGGCCCCTGGTAATGACCATGGTGGTGATGTCTGATGACACCAGGAGTGGGGTGACTAGGAATAAACAGCTGAAACGCCCCTGTGACTCAGTCAAGAGTTCCAGTGCCACATCTCCAGGCCTCCCTCATACCTGAAGCAGACTCATTAAGAGCAAACTTCAGCCAGACTGCTTGCTTCCCAATCTTGGCTCTATCGCTTCCTGGCTGGGACACTTTGGGTAAGTTGCTTCACCTTGTTTCTCCATGTAAAATGGGGATTAAAAACCATATTGGCCCTCTTCGGTTTTTGTGAAGATTAAGTAAGTTAATATATGTAAAGCATTTTATACCAAAACACATCTACTGAGCATCTGCCATGTGCCAGACACTGTTCTAGATGCCAATGATTCATTTAGAGCAGTGCCTGGCATATAACATGAGCTCAACGTATACCAGTAATGAGAGGTCTACAAACCCTTATCTCACTCTCAGATTGATTATTATGATGCTGATTTTATAAAGATAATAGGGTAACTATTCTATCTATATAAAACTCAGCACTCCATGATCAAACACATTAATAATTTCGACAGTAAAACATAAAAACATCCTACTAATTGGGATAAATAAAGACTATAAACACTGGCTTCATGTCAGTTTAGGTCAGGATTTGCTACCAAAGTTTTTACATTAAAATCTTTTGGTTTTCAGACCTTTTTGGATTTCAGAAGCGAGCAATGGGGGACCTATATAGTAAATAAGGGGCAAAACCCACTGAAGTGTTCTTTTCCTTTCTAACTTCTGGACATGCTAATGACCAAATAAACAGTCAAAACCATTTAGGAGTAGAAACTAGGAAGCCCTTCAGGCATGGGAAATCCACAACTGAATAATTAATCTATGCCAAATATAATCTAAACAATCCCTCCTTCCCTCCAAATAGAGTGTGCCATAAGCTTCTCAGTCAACCAATTCATTGCCACAAACGACAGGCCTCAAACAATCTTTAAGGGTTTTTAAAAGTAACTTTTGAATATAGGATAATATACTTAAGTTTTACCACTATTTTAATAGTACAACCCTATCTTTCCTATGGAAAAAAGACAAGCTATTAAATGATTTAAAAAATTGACTTAAAAACATGGACCTTCAAAGAATACAGGATGCTCTGTAGTCCATCTAGGGGAGATGAATAAACGTTATGCCAAAGTGGTAAACTATCCTGCTACCGAAGGAATTTTGTCCACATTGCATTTAAGGAAATATTTGCAGCTCTTGAAGAGCTATACAATAACTAGTTCAAGATGTTTGCACTGCTGGTCAGCACTGGATAAAGGATTTGCACAAACGCATGGAAACCGACTTCTCTTGCCTCTTCATTACCCCCATATGTTGTTATTTATCTTCCCCAACTTCTCTGACCCCTTTCCACTTATTTTATACTCAAGTAGTGCTTTGTTCATGACCTATGTTTACCACTCCCATGGCGATCGGTACACAAAGGCAAGTCAGGAAGACATGGAACGGAGATACTTATATTGCTTCATGGTTTTTTCCCCTTCTCATTATCCTCCTACTCAGTGAGACTGTAGTGGGAGGTCTGAATGACATTTGCAAACCGAGAACTTAAAGCTACATTTCAACACCCAACCCCTCAGTTGTTATAGGAACAACACTATGAGGCTTATCTAGGTTCTGACAAACAGCCACTTGTTCCGCTAGTGATTAAAGTTCCCCCTTCCAATCAAATATATACACATATACATATCCATACCTCGAAACATTTAGTTGGGCAGAACTGTATACCACACCAAAAATGTAAATACAAGCCCAAAGGGAAAGTGTTTATATTCCCAGATTTGCAAATATCAATAGTACTTAAAGAAAGTTATCCCGAGGTCTGTCCCTTGACCTGAGTCCCTTCCATTTGTAGCTTTACATACCCACAAAGACAAAGACATGTGCATACCATTAATGTCTTTTAACAAAGTATACAAAACTTTCAAGACTCTCCATAACCCCAGAGAATTTATTTATTTTACATGTATTTTTTTTAAATTAATAAATTGTAACAGAGAGGAGCACAGGATCTAAAGAAATGCTTTTGGAATATACTTTTTAGCATTTACTGTTTCAACCTGCTTCTGTCATATTTTTGTCATTCAAAACAATGGCTTCTAAATGGATGAGTAAAACCTAAAAATTATATAGAGGCTTTTTCCCATTAAGCATGGCAGTGTTTAGACAGATTATTAAATCACCATGTTTCTCCCAAGTATTTCCATGAAATACAGAGCTGAAAACAATTGTGAATCACTGAACACAAACTAGCAATCAGATATAAATATCTTAATGTTTTGTTACCACTTTTCTGTCTTCAAGACTTTGAAACCTATAAATCCATGTACTTCAAGAAAAAGAGTAGCATTTTTCCATATCCTTAGCCACACTTTAATTAAGTCAAATAACTTGTAATATTAACAAGTTTGGATCACCAGTCTGATTTATTGGAGGACCTGCCCTTAATGGCCATGCTTACCTTGCTTTTTATCTATTTCTTTGAAAATAAATACTTCTACAGAAGTCTTGAGAGCTATTAGTCTGAGAAAAATGCTCTCAAAAATTCTCAAAGTATATAAGCAGGAAAAAAAGACCAATTAACAGATCCCACTAGATTCATCTTCCTCCCCTCCACCCTCATCTCACTCTAGTGCCAACAAGAGAAACTGTAGAACTGCTATCCTGTTTTTTATTATACATTTTCCCCTTTCGAGTTAAGGATTTCAAGATTTTTGAAAGAAACAGAATGAAAACCCAAAGTCAGAAATGCAGATTTAACTCTCAATTTGAAATAATGTACTTTAAAAAGTAAATAAATAATATTGTATCCTCTATATCCATAACCTTACAATTCTGTCACTAACAGCTTTAATTATATATATTCATATTCATAAAGGGAGATCACCAAAATGACCTACATGTCTGCTAGCAGTTAAAGGATAAAATATTTTTCCATCTGATTCCATAAGTGGATATCACATGATTACTTCTATTGACCAACAAGAAACTGATAAAATCAGGTAGCCACCCTCCATTCTAGTTTTATTTTCTTATTTTACTCAACTTTTCCACCACAATCATTCTTAAGAAGCCAAATCAAGAAATCAGACACTCATGCCTGATATAAAATTGTGTTTCCTTACAGTTCATGAACAAGAACCTATTATATATATATAAAACACAATTACTCAAAGCATTATTGTATTCTTCTGGAAATTTAAACATAGGGGCAGCTCAGATTTAAGATTAGAAAACTGAATTTAAGGTTCCAGAGAAAGAGAGACACAGGCACACCAGTAAGAACTGCTAATCATGATATCTCGAAACATCTCTCAAAAATGAACCATGTAGAAATAAACCACCCTTCTACTATACTAATGTAATCAAAGAGAACAGTCTTAAAATTCATGACGCAAGTGTAAATAAAAATCTGTTACCATCTTAATCTGCCCTTCACAATCAATAGGAAATTTTTCCAATGCATTACTTAAAACTATCATTTCGTAGAGTTCTAACTAAATTCTTGACATCCTAGTGTAGAAGGATGGAAAGTAGGGCAAGTTGACTAATTCTGAAAACATCCCTTTAAATATCTATCACACATACTGTTCGGACTAAATGGAAATCTATATCCATGGAATGTTAATGCCACAACTCTACCAGAGAACCCATTTTTATTCTCTTCCCCCTCATAAAAAGAAAAAGGTGGCGGGGTGTCGGGGAACCAAGCTAGCTGTATTACATATATTTGGCTAACTGGTAACACTCAGTTCATCTTTGTTAATTACCTGGCTTCTTCTCAGCTTTTATTCTGTACCCTTGGGCTGCTCCTTTTTTAGAATTCCTCACTCTGTTTATGTGTTCTTTGGTTCAACACAGTTGTTAGGGGTCTGTGAACAATTTTACAATTCCCACACACACCATATGATATCTATTAGGGAGCAATGCCACTTTTCACTTACCAATTCTGGATAAAGCAGTATTTCCTGGTGACAGAATGCTGCTGCTTCCGTCCATTCGCTAAAACTCCCTCTTCACAGCTTGATAAATCTGATTAGAAAATGTCTTTGTTCCAGATCACACGATACGAAAGTTTTCTAAAGAGTTATCTGCATTTCATTCCTGTGACAAAAACGAATAAGAACAAGGGGGGTAGGGAGGGAACAGGGATTAAGTCCACACAAGTTCCTGGCAAAGATTTTTAGCTGCATTTTTCTGAGTTTAATCAGTAAAAGCTACATTAAAGTGACAGTTACCAGTTCAGGGAGCCAGAGTTTGATCAAGGCAGCCACAACCAGTTTGGGTATCTTCCACTGATGTGCAGACTCCAAGGAAGTAGTCCCTTGGTCATCTATCACATGTGGCTGAATCACTGGACACCCGTCGCCCCCCCTCCCCCACCCCTGTTGAGCAGCAGCCCAGGCAGGAGAGTAGCTGGTCGCCCGAAGCGGGACCTCTTATAGGGACCCGCCAATTAGCTGTTGACCAATCGCAGGCAGCACCTAGTACCTAAGTCACATGACAGGGCAGTCCCTATGACTACAAGATTTCTGAATTACTGGGGTTACACAAAGGACACTCATTCAGGAAAAGAGAAAAAAAAAAAAAGCCATAAGCCGAAACAGAAAACGCCCAGGCTGTGACAACTCCGGCTTTAAAACAGGGAACACCCTAGCCTCACACAGACAGACAAAAAGCCACAACCAAGCCAGGATGGAAATCAGCGGAATGCCTGGCACATATTAAAAAATAATCGCAAAGCAGTGGCTGAGCTTACAAACCCGCTTCAGCTATAAGTCTACTCCTCCTTCCCCTTCCTCTTCAGTCTCCCCAGCAATTTTACATTCTCAACTTCTTTATTCTAAAAAGCTCTGGTGAGCCTCTGCAAAGCCGCTGGAGGAAAAATGGGTGAGACGCACGAGCCCCTGCTCTTCTCAGCCCCTCAAAATACCCCTGAAGGAGATTCAAAGTCTGCCGTGAAAAAGTTATGCAAAAGGGTTGCATAAATCAGGCGAAATTAAACACGGTCAGGACAAATTTGCACGGTAACGACCAAATCATCTGTCTCTCCCCCTTTCTTTCTCTCTCATGTAATCATTTTGGACTGTTCACATCAAGAACATTCTTGTTAAGTAAATGAGCCCCCCGCTTAGCGAACTAGCTACCAACTTACTTATTTTAACACCCCCAATGTATTTTTCTATTTTTTTTATATCTTAGGAAAAATTCAACTGTGAACACCCCTACCATTTCTTTGCCCCCCACCCAGAATGGTACTTACATTTTTCCTTTGTTTGGGTCTGTCAGTTTTTCCCCCTCCCCCAACATTTGAAGCCAAAATATGGGCTCAGCTTCAACCCTCAAACCTAAAAGGCCCTATTTTGATCGTGCAAGGCTGCAACAGCTCCTCCTCTGAGGCAAGCCTGGAACATTGTGCTGCTTGCCATTCCCAATTTATGGAAGGAAGCGTATGTCAAACAAACCAGGTGATGACTCAGACTGCCTCCCCCAGCCACGTTTTCCCTAGAATGGGAGGGTAGCGTAAGTGCAGCCCATTTGGATGTGACTCAGTTTTATTAGACTGGTGATTGTAGTTAATCTGACAAGCTCACATTTTTCTTTTATAACTTGTACATTTCAGGATCACAATGCACGTTCTAAATGGTTTCAAAGAATTGGACCATGTAAAAGAGAAAGTTGAAAGACTGTTTTGAAGGTATGGCAAGGCTCTGGTTCTATTCCCAAATATTTAAAACTTCCTAATTATTTGTTGAAACTTTTACAACTGAGACAACCGAACGTTTGAGTTCATGTGAACAGCAGTAAACAGGTTTTATAATTTTAGGTCTACTGGAGGCTTTTACCATGGGGACTCCTGAGGACCCAAGTTTAACTCTCTAAGTCTGCAGCCCACGTGGCAGGTTCTTTAGGAAGTGGTCAGGGGCATGAGAGCCATGTTGCAGCTTTCACTTTTGCATTTACTGCAATTCACATTATAACCTGAGCCACTCACACACAAGCACACATGCAATACAATTACATTCTCTCTCTCTCTCTCTCTCTCTCTCTCTCTCTCTCTCTCACACACACACACACACACACACACACACACACACAAAATCTGTACTGTCCTTTAATCACAACTGGCCTACAAGCTGCAAAATAAAAACTTGAAAATCTTCAAATGTCATCTGAGAAAATTCCGATAAATAAATTGGCATGCCTAAAAGTCTTCCTCTTCAGTAAAACAAAGTTTACTACCAAGATGGGGGTGGCATTACATGGAATAAATTGTTCCCAGGTATTACGCAGACAGGAAGAATGCAGTAATAAGAAGTGCAAGTCCCCACACAAAAAATCTGGAAGGCTCGGTCTGAGCAGTTTAACTACAGTTATCTCTTTTCAGCATACTTCCTTTAACCCTGACAAAGTCAGCAACTGCTTGTACCAAGGCTTGACATTTATTGTGGATTATGCCTTGACAGAGAACTAATTTTGTTATAATATAAAAAATAGTCTATTTCTATAATATATCAAAATGTTCAAATATCTAATTTTCAAATTGGTAGAGGAGGGCAGAAAAAAGTATACACCCTGAAACAATGAAATCCAGTTAATTCAGGAGCTGACTATTCACATCACAAAAGGATTCCCTTTAGGGTTTTACTGGAAGAAACCCCACACTAAATTTACATATAGAACTGACTTTCAGAAGTTAAATCCACACAGAACAATTACATTTTTGAAACCTTTCTATGTTAACTATGTACACATATTTCTCATTCAGATCTTAAAACTTATTCATACTTCCACAGGGATGTATTAATTTAGCCACTGACTTTTTTTTTTTTTTTTTTGCGGTACGCGGGCCCCTCACTGCCCTGGCCTCTCGCGTTGCGGAGCACAGGCTCCAGACGCGCAGGCTCAGAGGCCATGGCTCACAGGCCCAGCCGCTCCGCGGCATGTGGGATCTTCCCGGACCGGGGCACGAACCCGTGTCCCCTGCATCGGCAGGCGGACTCTCAACCACTGCGCCACCAGGGTAGCCGGCCACTGACATTTTCTGTGTAAAATTTTATTGGCTTAAAGAAAGTTACCTTCCTACAATATACAAAGACCTTAAAATCTATACTTACATGGCTTTCAATGGAAATAAACACAGACTATGAAAACAGCATATTAATAAAATCAAACACCTAAAACTTTGGCATCTAAAAGAATCTATAACATATTTTTAAAGCCTGGGGCCAGACTTGCTGGGGGTTTGAATCCTGGCTCTGCCAAAACTAGCTGTGGCACCTGGGTTAAAATTATATGTATGTGCAGAGGACACTGCCTGACGGACAGTACGTACTATGTAAGGATTGGCTGTTCTGTTACCATTATCATCCAATCTCTACCCTTTAACTGCCCTTTGTACCATCATTTTAGAGTAATACGTACCTTACTCAGTTCCTAAATAACATTTCTACATGAGAAAAATACAATTCCATAACTTTTCTTAAAGAATCGCTTTTTAACAATTTCACTAACAATGACAAACACCTAGCCAATCCATATTTTCCTTCCCAAAGTTTCAGTGGTTTAAATACTTGTCTGGTTTTACATTTGACATCTGTTGGGGCCTTTCTGTCCAAACTTCTTGGAGTTTCCGAAAGCCAATGCAGAATCGGGCTGGGGACAGCTGGGGAGGACATTCAAGAAGAATTTCCATTACAGTCAGCCCAGATGGGTCAAGACATGGAAACTCATCGTCCAGGAAAGAAGGCAAAGAAGGTCTGGTCAAAGACTGGGGGAAACACTACAGCCCTGTTGGCATGGAGCGCCACCCTTGACATCAACATGGGGCCCCCAAACAGAGGCGTAAGGAAGTGGTTTCAGATCCAGAAAAAAGTACCTGAGATCCACCGTTTATTCTCTCCACAGGGTCATGACATAAAACTTCACCATAGTCACCCTAAGGGAAAACCAAGGAGTGAGGGGGTGTGTGTGTGTGTGTGGGATTCGAAAAGAAACCTCAGCATGCATTCTCTCCCATGTTGTCTTTCATTAAGCAATCTCATTTCTTAAAGGAGAAAACTACATGGATTTCCATCTGAAAACTATATGAAGAAATTCAAGCATCCCACAAACCCTCCAGTAACAAAAGCTAATCATTTCCAGCCAGCATAGAACATATTTGAAGAATGATAAAAAGGACAGCAACCAGACATCGCCGAGGTGCAGGCAAGCTTTATAAATATGGAACTCCTCAAATATGGTGCTCGGCACTGCTCTGGGGGAAAAGAGAAATAATTCTATGTTTTGTTGGAGGGCGAGCAACTGCTCCAACTTGTCTTTATCCAGGCAATGTTTCTGAGACAGATGGTAACAGAATGGGGGGAAAGCCAGCAAAACGGAGAGAAGGTGATTAGGATTACAAATGAGTGTTTGGGGGAAGGCTTGATTCCATTCCCCTCCATGTGGGAAGTCAGTTCGAAGACACACAGAGACCCGTTTCAGTTAAAGGCAGGTTTGGAGCTCGGGCATAGAGCTTCCTCTCGGCCAACGCTCCTGTCTCCAGGCAATCTCTAAAATACCAAATGATCCAACTGTGTGGGAGTCTCACAAGCCAGAGCTACAGGTCAGGGTGCAGACAGCCTGGGTTCCGATATTGGCTCTGGGACTATTATCTGTGGGGACCTGGGAAAGTGACTTCATTTCCCCAAGGCTTTGGTTTCACCTGGAGAATGCGAATAACTGAGAAAATATGAGGAAGGAACAGAAATCACTGCGTCCATAATGTTTGCCACCACCATCAGCTACTAAGGGGGAGCTGCCACCCCCAGTATCAGTCTCGCGACTCATCGTGGGTAAGAAAACAACAATCTTAGGCTTCTAAGTCACACTGTTCATTTGAAGGTTGACAAAATGACTTTCTCACCTATGTTTTACAATGATCAAAAATCTTTGGCATAAACAAGGTCCTACTGTAGAGCACTGGGAACTACATTCAATATCCTGTGATAAACCATAATGGAAAAGAATATGAAAAAGAATGTGTATATGTGTATAACTGAGTCACTTTACTGTATAGCAGAAATTAACACAACATTGTAAATCAACTACGATAAAAGAAATTCTTTGGATAACTATGAGATTCACTTTTTGGTTATACCAAAGTAATATACTTTGAGATCAGAAGATTAGTTTCATATACAGTGTAGGTAAGATTCCCAATATTAGAAAATGTTCATAGAAACCTGCCTATGTGGCTATGTGTGTGCTTCTACCGACATGCATACAAACTATGTCTAGACTTATATAAGACACTCAACATTTCTTTATGAGAGTTCGCCTCTGTTCCATGCTTTTCCTATTATATAAGCAGCCACTCTGCCCGTCTTTCTGCAATGATTTCAGATCTAAGCAGTATACTTCGCTCAGAGAAGTTTTTATTAGTTGTCTTCTTTCCCCACCCATTTTAAAGAACGAACTGACTCAGTTTTTTGATGGCAACGCCACTGGGTGGGAGTGAATATGGGAGTGGGCAGGGTGGGAGAAAGGGAGGAGGAGGTGAGAGCCAAGAGCTGAATCACAGCCATGTGAGTAATCTTAGGCTTTTTTTTTTCTTCCTAAGGGTATGAATCAAATTAAGCTTGTTTTGCTGTGGGTGAAGGAAGAGGAATATAATAGTGTGAATCAGAGCAATTATCAAATATGCGGCACTCACTAAAAATTAATTACAATCACTGCCTTCTCTCACATGTCTGCCAGAAGATGCCGGAGAGCTTCTGTTAATCAATATAATCCTTTACAAAAATTCTTAAGAGTTTGAACTTCATTCTCACCTTCTTCCCTTGAAAAATTTCCTTTTACACATGCATTGCAGACCCGGGAATTATTTCGGAGCTTCTGTGAGATAATCTTTGGCCCTTAGAGATAAGTGTGAGAACAACGTGGCTAATACTGGGTAGAGACCAGGTTACACACTATCAAGCCATGAGTACTGGAAGCAAAATTCTGAGTTTATGAAAACAATCACTCAGATGTGAGTTTAACCTCTTAAGAGCATGCCGATGGGAATGCAGCAAAGCCACGACAAACTCGTGGGGAAAAGGGAGCATGCCTTTTACAATAGTCTTTGGTGAGAATAAAGTTGTCACACAAAATTTTTGAACTGCCTTATGCTGAAATAAGTGGATCCTCATTCGTGTAAGAATTTATTAGGAGTGATATTGAGAAGGGGATGGATCAAAACATATGAAATCAGGTTTTTTTATGTTTTTGGAATTTACATAGAGAATAAGAACATAGCTCAGTAATTTATAATCAGGATACATATCTAACCAGACTTACAGAAAGGCACTTCCTTTTCTGCCATATTTTTTAACCCAAACTATTTAGTAATTTGTGGAATATAAATATTACCATGGGGAAAAATTTGCCTATCTAAAGAGAAAGGCTCCAATGACCAAATATTTTCTACTCCCAGGCAAGTCTATGCATTAGGAAGTCAAGAGGGCATATTTTGAACTTTATTGACACATTTACATTTTTTACTACACCAACAGCTAAAATGCATTGTTCTTTGGGTTATCTACCCATGGTGGTTGTTTTTTCTTTTAAACATAGGTATGGATATTCTGTAGATAGACAAACTCTCCCTATGGATTTAGGACCCTTACAGAATATTCTACACACAGGAGCTCAAGGAGAACAGTATCTTTATCACACTGTCAGGTTTTCCAAAGTTCATTTCTATTTATGGAACAGTATTTTTTGTTCTAGCACAACCTTTCATAAGGTTGCCAAATAAACTCTTTCAGGACCACTCTGAATAGGCAAAAGCTTTTAACTTTTCCATGTCTATGTGTTTCTCAATTTGGAAATTTTCATCTGTAATAATGAGCTCTTTAGAGATGACAACTGGTATGCCCAGTTTTACATATCTCCAAATCTGCCTATATAAAGGAACATTTTGGAGATTTTAGTCAAGAAATATTTATATCATCTACAAAAATATATCAACATTGGGTCCATATAAAGTGAGCTAGATCTGCTTTCAGACTAGATGAACTGGCTGTCTACCCCCCAGCCCTCAAGTTCCCTGCCACCTGACTCCCCATCTCGGTATCTGACTTTCAAGTCAGTACTCTCCCTACTTAAAATCTCTAGTTTCTTATGTAGTAGAAATAATACTCCCAAATCTAATTTTTTCACACCCTGACCCATGTCTGTTGCAAGGGAAGAAGTGTCCAGAAATTGTCAAGAAATATTTTAGCTCTTTCTCTTTCTTTAAATGTTCTAAGGAGTAATTGCAGGAGAAGACCCTGAAAAATAGGTCTTATCACTTCTCAGAGTTCGAGTCCTCTGAAAAGAAGAGTCCTTGGGGTACTCTGCATGGGCTTTTTCTGCTTCCCAATATACCAAATGTTTGGGGTGGGGCTAGGGGCACGATGGTTACCATTCTGATATTTTCCATGGAGAGAACCAGAATTTTCAAAAGCATAATTGATGCTAAGTGTAAGTGAATTTAAGACTTGGTAAATCAGTCACTAACTATGCTGAGGTGACCTGGTTCTCATCTAGCAATAGGGGA
This sequence comes from Lipotes vexillifer, assembly GCF_000442215.2. Lineage (NCBI taxonomy): Eukaryota > Metazoa > Chordata > Mammalia > Artiodactyla > Lipotidae > Lipotes > Lipotes vexillifer. Next base: position 258,306 of record NW_006784589.1, on the reverse strand, counting down.
GAAAAACCAAAAACAGCACCAAAGTAAACTTGGAAGCCAGGCATCCAGGAAAGGCCAGTGGTGGAGGTGAAAGTGCTGGTGGTGGTCTTGGCTGGGACGTGATGAGATAAGGGAGCCAGTGAGGCAGAAAACAGAGAGTAGGAGGCTCGGGCTGGGGAGGAGGGGGTGTAGGGACCCCTCACAATGCAGACCGCCCCCTAGAAGTCTGGCTTGTGAAAGTGAACAAATAATAGAAATGGGAAAGAGAAACAAGGAAAGGAGGGCACCGTTTCATTTCAAAAGTATGATTTTAATAGCAAGCTTTTGTTTCCAATCTGGTACTAAATCCTCTTTGTCATTATTTTTCCAAAAATGTATCTCTCAGCTCCCTCTCTAATTTATCTGATCCATCATTATCCTCTCTCCAGGATGTGGCCAAGCTCTCAAAACACTGCAGCCTGTGGAGGAGCAGTAAGCAGGGTAGTGAGGGAAATTGCTGAAAGTACTACAGGATTAAAGGATAGAGACTGATTTAAGTAGAAGAAAGGAGAGAAAGCACCAAGGTAACTGTCTGTTGTCTGAGGTGTGGGTAAGAAAAGTCCTATCATGTGGAAACTGGACGGAGGCCCTAAGCAGAGAAAGGCCTTAAGAAGAGCTGGAATAGGAACCTGGCAGGGATGGTAAAGGGGAAGTCACCCTATCCGATGGGTGGTTGACCTTAAGTCTCTTCCGACTCTGTGATTCTAGAACTCCAAGTTGCTCTATTTCAAGAGTTTTGTAGAACATTTTAAATCGCTTTAAAACAACTTCTTTAAAAGAAACTTGTGCTGAAACAAAAACAAATCGATGACGACTTCCTCTGTTGGAGAGTTTTAGGTCACAAATTAGTTTAACCTGATTACTTCCTCTATGAGGTGACAATCAATGTATGACGCCCTCTAGAACATCTCTGCCTCCGGTCTCACTTCCGGTGACCAGAAACGCTCCTAAAGTGAGGTGGCTGGTTGTACAGTATGACAAAGCTACTTTTCCTCTCTATTCCTGCCCCAACAGGTCATTGGAAGAGTACAAGATGATCCATTAAAAACTCTAGCCATGCAGTTTTTAAAAAGAATGAAAATATGCCATTTGCAGCGACATGGATAGACCTGGAGATTATCATACTAAGTGAAGTTAGACAGAGAAAGACAAATATCGTATGATATCACTTATATGGGGAATCTTAAAAAAAGGATACAAATGAACTTATTTACAAAACAGAAACACACAGACTTAGAGAATGAACTTATGGTTATGGGGCAGGTTGGGGGGAAGGTTTGGGGCACGGGATAGATTGGGAATTTGGGATTGACATGTGGACACTGCTATATTTAAAATAACCAACAAGGACCTACTGTATAGTACAGGGAATGCTACTCAGTATTCTGTAATAACCTAAATGGGAAAAGAATTTGAAAAAGAATAGACACGTATATGTATAATCACTTTGTTTCAGTATTCTGTAATAACCTAAATGGGAAAAGAATTTGAAAAAGAATAGACACGTATATGTATAACTGAATCACTTTGTTGTACACCTGAAACTAACACAACATTGTTAATCAACTATATTCCAATATAATATAAAAACTTAAAAAAAAACTGTAGCTATGCTATAGTTATGATAACTGAGATGTCACCATGGGGGAAAGCTGGGTGATGGATACTCAGAGCCTTCTCCATATTATTTTTCTAACTTCTTGAGAGCCTGTAATTATTTCAAATGAAAAAGTCAAAAAACAGAAACCTTCAACTGTCAAAAAAATTTATCTTCAAACTAATCATAACAAACCAAAGTCAAAACTCATTTCTGGATAATTATTCCCAATGATGCTAGCTCTCTACTTAATGCTGGGGAAAAACATTCAGTGGGAAAACCAAGAAACCGTAACACAAGTACCTGGCCAAGCTTCTCCCTCTTTGTTTAATGCATATGGAAGAGTAAATTTGGTATCATAAAATCTAAAATGTAAACTAATAACTATAGATGACAAAATAAAGATTTATATATTGGTTTTATAATTTTAAGATCTAGAAAAGAGACCCAGTCTATTTCATACAACCTGAAATGTCGTTGATTATAAGACACTCCATTCTTTTATGCACCATTAGGAAAGAAACAAACTTTGCCAGTTAACTATGACACAATCCCTTAAACACAGTCCTGAGTGACAGTCAAACTAGCTTTTCATTGCTTTGTTCTGTGGGATTTGGCGATTTCTCCTGCCTTCAGTTACACTGCTTGGCGTGTGACTGGCAGTCCTCCTGCATGTATCTCAGCAACAAATAACATAGCTTCAACCACTTGTATTTTTCTAGTTGTTGCTTTGAAAGAAAATGTGGGATTTCAGTAATTTCTCCAACAATGAACATTCGCTTCACTAATACCAAATTTAGCCCGTGCTGTTCTCATGCCTTTCTTTCTGGGTACACAGTAACATTTTGTTTCAGTGCCAATAAAATTTTATTTCAATAAGTGTAACCTCTTTTTTGAGGTATAGTTGATGTATAATATTATATAAGTTTCAGGTGTACAGCATAGTGATTCACAATTTTTAAAGGTTATACTCCATTTATAGTTATTTTCAATACTGGCCATATTCCCTGTGCTGCACAATGTATCGTTATAGCTTATTTATTTTATACAAAGTAGTTTGTATCTCTTAATCCCTTACCCCATCTTGCCCCTCCCCCCTGCCTCCTTCCCACTGATAACCACTAGTTTGTTCTCTGTATCTGTGAGTCTGTTTCTTTTTTGTTATAATCACCAGTTTGTTGTACTTTTTAGATTCCACATATTATCACTGTAGTGATATCATACGGTATTTGTCTTTCTCTTCCTGACTTTCTTCACTTAGTATGATAATCTCTAGGTCCATTCATGTTGCTACAAATGGCATTATTTCATTCATTTTATGGCTAAGTAATATTCCATTGTGTGTGTGTGTGTGTGTGTGTGTGTGTGTGTGTAACACAACTTCTTTATCCATTCATCTGCTGACGGACAGTAAGTGTAATCTTATTGAAAGCATATCAAATGGTAGGTACCCTCAGCCATATATAGAACCAACAATACAACTCAACTAAGTTGTTGGCCATGTAAACAGCTATGGCCAACTTTGTAAATGCGTGGGCAACAGCAACTGCATCATGACCACCGCCTGGCAGATGGCACCTGAGCGAGGCTGTCCATTCTAATATGCATCCCAATTTTAGAAATGGTTAAATATTGGGGATGAGTAGAGGGGATCTCTTCGAACACCTGAAATACTGTAGCTGCTGTAGGTCCCCTTCCAGCCTGAGAAAATCTTTATTTCCCATAGCCTGTTTCTGACCACCTTGTTCGGGTGATTAATTCACTCATTCATTAAAAAATTTTTATTGAGTACTACTAACTTCCGGGTACTGGGCTAGGTTCAAGGGATACAGCAATTAACAAAGGAGACAAAGTCTCTGAACTCATGGAGTTTCCAGTCCAGGGGAGAAGGAGAGACAATCAAATAAATGCAAAATATGCTAGCTGGTGATGAGATCTCTGGAGCGACAGAGAAGGCAAACAAACAATCCTGGGGTGCAGGCAGGGGTAGGAGTCTGGGGGTGGCTGTTATTTTGTTTAGAGTGATCAGTGAGTAAAGGCCTCTCAGATCAAGTAGGCATTTGAACAAAGTTCTGAAGAAAGGGAAGAACTGGGTTCCAAGGAGATCTAGGCAACAAATGAGGGGGTAAGGCAGAGGAAAGAACTTGTGCAGGGGCGCTGAGGTAGGATTATACCTGGTCAGTTACAGGGACAGCAAAGAGGCCAGTGTCACTACAGCACAATGGGCCAGGGAGAAAGAAGATGACACAGATTCAGTTGGGCAGGTATGGGGGGAGCAGACCACATAGAGCTTTCAAGGCCATTATCTTTCAAGGACCATGGTCTTTACTCTGAGAAAAATAAAAAACCATATGAGGCTTTTGATCAGGAGAGTGGAACAATCTAAAAGGGCACCCCCTGGGGCATGAGTGGAACAGAGCGCCTAGTTGATTAATTCAGATGAGATGTCAGTGGCTTGGCCTGGGTGGTTATCAGTGGAGATAATGATGACTGGTCAGATTCTGGATATATTTTAAAGGAAGAGCAGATAGGATTTGCTGATGGGGGATATAAGCTAAAGAGAGGCGTCAACGGCTACTCCAGGGTTTCTGGTCTGGGCAATTGAAAATATGAAACTGCCATTTCCCAAAAAGGGGCAAGCTAGGTATGGCAGGGGTAGGAAGGTACACAGAGGGGGATGAAGAGTTGGATTTTAGACATGCTAGGTTTGGGGTGCCAATTAGACATCCAAGCAGAGAAAAAGTTGAAACTGAGCAGAGAGTTCCAAGATGAAATCATCAGCATTTAAGTGGTATTTAAAGCCAAGAGATTAATTTGACTTTGTGAGAGAGGACAGACACAGAAGTGGTAGGAGGACAGAGGCACTTGAATAAGAAGAGGTTGGGGTGATGCCAGGAGGTATCAGCAAAGACTGGCAAGGAGCACCCTCTGGGAAGGCAGAGTATCAAGTGTGGCATCAAGGAAGCCAAGGGAAGGAAATGATTTCCAGGAAGATGGCAGGAGCAGCTGGGTCAAATCCTGCTGGCAGGCTGAATAAGATAAGGACTGGGGACTCAACAATGAATTTGAAATGTGGAGGTCCTGGGCGCTCTTGATGGGAACCATTTGGGGTGGTAGTGGGTGGGGACACAAAGCTTAACTGGAGTGAAGACAATGGAGCGTGGGAGGAGAAGTGTTCGCAGCAGTAAACAGAGACAACACTTTCAAAGAGAAATGGCGGGAGGGAGGGAGGCGCAAGAGGGAAGAGACATGGGGATATATGTACATGTATAACTGATTCACTTTGTTATAAAGCAGAAACTAACACACCATTGTAAAGCAATTATACTCCAATAAAGATGTTAAAAAAGAGAGAGAGAAATGGCACGGTGGCTCGAAGGGGGTGGGGGCGGGAGAAATGGATGATGCTGGGGAACCCACGGTAATTGCAGGAGCCTCAATTAGGAGACAGATGATGGGACCCAGTGTGCCATGGAGAGGTTAGCCTTTGGTGAGGCAGTACAGGAAAACAACCCCATGAGCAGCCATGGAGGTATGCCAGTAGGTCCAGAGGCAGGAATGTGTGGAAGGTCTAATTTCTAGTGTCGTACGTCTAAGAACTTCTTTTTAGACATGGATTAGTTTGTTCTCCTTTGGGACTTTTTGTTGCTGTTGCCACATTGGATCTAGTAAGCCCATAGCCCCAATACAATTTTTTTTTTAAGTAACTAAAGAAACAGAAGTTTTAGAAAGGAAACAGAGACTTTGTTGTTGTCGATGTCACCCAGAGTGATCTGTGGCTATATATTGGAATACCTGGCAAATGTTAAACCACAAACATTAAATAGAACTGTGAATGATAAATGGTGTTTGCTTTTTGTTTACACAGCTAAGAAACACAATGAACTCGAAGCAAAGTACATCAGTACCAAATAATAATGCAAAGGCACTACAGCAACTACAATATCAGTATCTTTTGTATATGAGTCACATTGTTTGAAAACACCCAACTACATGGTTTATACAGATCCATCACCTGGAGTCGTGAGACAAACTTCAGATGGAGTGTCTCTCTAGCAGCGACACTGATCACCCCAATCAGAGGCACTCCCTGTGTAGCATCTCTCAGAAGCTGACAAGTTGGTAGTCATCAGGTAGAGTCTATCTGTGGCCACAGAACTGAGGCTGACCAAGTTCTTGGTAATGGAAGACATCAAGCCCAACCATTGAGCATCCTGAGCTCTAGACAAATTAGTTATCTGTAAATTACATTAAAGTTTATTGCAAAAAAAGCTGTGCGTCAGATAGTGGCTGTGAAAAGCAGCACCAAAATTCCGTATCAATGACAAAAAATAATTCAATTGGTCTACCTGAGTCAACTAACTCTAGAGGCAGACAGCAGAGTGAGGTTAAGAGCACAGACTGGGGAGCCATACTGCCCGGGGCCAAGTCCAGGCTCCACCATTTACAAACTGTGTAACTTTGGGCAACTAGTTGAACATCTTTATGTCTGTTTTCTTGTCTGTAAAATGAAGGGAACCAGTAGTACCTACTTCATAGGGTTACTGGGAGGGTAGAGTGAATTTCTCTATGCAATAATTATTATAAAGTCATAATCTCCATCTTGGAATTTAAAACTGACCACAAAAAAAATTACATAGAATTAGCATGAGAACCCTCTTGGGAATTTGCAAAACCAGGGACATCAACTGTATTCCAAAATTTGAGGACGATAAATAATGTACTCAGCAAAAATAATTTTTAAATTGTTTTAATGTGAAAACATAGACCTCTAGTGAAGATTAAAATACAATCTTCACATTTTAGGATAAGGCAGAGACTTAATAAATTCTATGTCTGCTCACCTCAGGGCCTTTCATCCTCACACGCTCTGAGTTTAGTATTCTCTTCTGAAACTTAAGGGGAACACTGGCATAAAACCTCGTCTGAGTCACAGGGGAGAGCTACAGCCTATGGGGGGATCGTGCTGTGAGGGCTCCACCATATTTAATCCCTAGCATTAGATAAAACAGACCTAGAAAAGTTCAGTGACTGCTAAAGATTAAATAAATAGCAAGTGGTGAGGTTAACAAATCAGGGTTCCCAATTGCCAGTTCAGTCATCCTTCCACCTTGCCCTGGGATGTAGGATCTCCCCTAAAGGGTACTTATTTGCCCAGTGACTGGTGCCATGTTGTAAATAAGTGTTTTCTGCGGGAGAGTCTGGGAATCCCCCCGGGTATTTCTGAGAGGACTGTGGTCTCCACCCTGAACGCTGTCAAAGCGCCCATCCCTCCCTACCTCCCCCACATCAGGTGGCTTGAGGCTCCTGGGTATGTTCCAGCCAGGCCTGTCACCACCTGTCCCTTACCTTTAGCCTGAGACTTAAAGAGACAGAACCCAATGGATGAGGGAAATAAAGACAGGATGGTATACACAGATTCCATTTTCAAAACTACATACATTTTAAGAGGAGCAAAGGAATGTGTTTGCCTTCAGAAGGAGAGGGATGTCAGGGTATTAAAATTTAAATTTGGACCATCTATAAACTCTATGCTCTGACAATCTGTAAATGAAATATCGATTTGCTTGTGCAACAAATATTTATTTTCGACTATGTGCAGTCCCAAGCTGGGCTCTGGGACTGTAGAACCATATAGGACAGAGACCCTGTCCTCCAGAATTCAAGATGCAATTGTAGAGACCAGGTACGCAGGTTAGGAAAGATAATGAATACTATGAAGTAACAGGTAGCCTCTAAATGAATGAAAAAGACAATACCTTAAGCTTTGGAATGCTTTCTTCAAAGGAAATTCACAAGAAAGCTCAATATGTAAAACAGATCAAAGCAAGTGATCTGGCAGAAGCTAGAAAAGCCCCTGTAGGTGGCTCTGTTCCCTGATGCCCACCCTCAACCTTGAACCCTGCCGGTGCCCAGCCTTCAGAGCCCTAGAGAAGGCAAGGCAGGGTATGCTTTCAAAGGTGAGCAGCACCAGTGAGCAGGTAGGAAAGGGCTAACTAGGTAGGAAGAATTGCAAAGACACGGGTGTGGAGGCAGAAACAGTGCCACAAGTGTATTTAGGGAAGAAAAAAAGAACACAACTGTCAGGAATGGAGGCTTCGTGGATTGGAGGGTTAGAAAAAGCTGGCGCCATGATTTCCCCTTTCTGACTTATATTCGAGTCCTGAAGAGCACTCAGCAGCCATGCAGCGAGTAAGCTGTGCAGCGGTGGCTTGGGCAGGGATGGATGAAGGGCATAACTCAAGAGCATCACCCAAATGGCAGGGAGAGCAGCACGAGCCACACTTCCCATCCCAACTAAGAAGTTGTCCCGGCTCTCACCCAAGCCTCCCCATCCCACAGCATGATCCCTGTGAAAAGGCGGGACATGACTACAGGGGATCCCAACCAAGATGCCCCCTAGGGGTAAAGTATCAAAAACAAGTGAGAGGCGGAGGCCACAGCAGGTTGTAGAACATGTGCTTCTGCTTACCATGGCAGGCATTCCCCCCCCCACCTCCAAACTTCCCTGACTTTTACCATGCTGGGATATAGGTCCGGGGGCCAAATCTCCCCGTTTTTCAAGAGAAATAAACATTGCAGCATTTATAACACTGCGTGTGCCAAAAAGGTAGGTACACTGTGTGTACCCACAGGCCATGGTGCATTCTTACATTAGAAGAGGAGTCTGAATCTGTCTTGCCTACTGCAGTGGCCTCAGCATCTTGCCCAGATATGTTCATGTACACATGTGTTCAATACATATCTGCTGAGTACACAAGAACCAAATATTAGATTAGGCAGCAAATTGTAATCCAACTTCTTTTGTCTCTCCTCCATTAGAGAAACACCGCAGCTTAGGGGAAGTATATAGGGTAGCAGGTTCTAAGTAAAGGGAAATCTACGGATAAATTATTCACAAGTCACTATTAACAGTGCCAGCGTGACTGGATTTGCCCTCTACACCTCAATTCTTCAAGCTCTTTTGTTGTGCTGTTATAATTACCTCAATCTCAATCTAATTCTTTCCTTCCTCTTTTCCCTTCTCTCCCTCTTCCAAGATTTCACTCGGGGTTTTATGAAGAAAAAAAATAAAAATCACTATGTAAATGGGGAGTGTATGTGCAGTTCCATATGAGGGTGGCAGGTGGCACTACATCTATTTCCAGCCTCAGAAGACAGCAAAGACCTGGGCTCTGGGTCTCCGCTCTTCAGAGCCCTGGTCCTTGCTGGAGAACAAGAAGGGATGTATGTGTACTCATGGGGTTGCTAGGAACATCTTTGGAGCTCTTATATTGAAATTTATTTCCAGTGTTTTTGAGATATCCCAAGTCTCTCCCCTCAGTAGCTCTCATTGGGACTTTACAGAAAGTCAAGTGTAAGACTTGAGGACCAGTGAGTTCCAAGACAGAGGGTAAAAGTTCTACCTAAGGTGTATCCTGTACATCAGAATAAAACAGCTCTTGCAAGATAATAAGGAGATGGCTCCAGAAACCCAACCACTGAAGTGAGGCACTTAATCAGAACTTCAGGACAAAGACCAAAGTGTTCCAGAAATTCACAGCTCCTAGAAGTGCTGAGACAGAAGAAATTCTTGATCATCTTGCTGAGAGCATGCAAGACTCTGGGGATGGCACCATATTCAGCATATGAACATAAACCATTGTTCAGGGCAATGGAAGGTTTGGACCAATTTATTGATGAAAGGGGGGAAAATGGAGCTGAAGAGGATGAGCGGAGGACAGGCTTCATTGGAAAAGCCCCTTTTACTGGACGGTTTATAAGAGCCAGGTCAGGACTCACTCATCACAGCTAAGGAATTTCTATCTGCACCCCTCCTCAAATTCTCTCATCTACTGCCTTCATCTTCCACTGACCCCAGACAGCTCCTGAGCTGATCCCATACCACATGCGCCTGCCTTTGAACTTGGCCTCTGGGTATATTCAGCTCTTCCCCCGGACCTTTTAAGAGCACCAATGGTAGTCCTGGAACAAGATTTAGTGTCATATATTTCTGCTGCCTCTTTTAAAAATATTTTTGTTGTGGAAACTCTTAAAAGCATCTCCAAAAGTAGAGAGAATAGTATAATGACTCCTACATGTCTTTAACTGTCTGCAAAGGTTATTTTTGCCAAGCTTGTTTCATCTATCCCCATCCACCACTGTTTTTTCTCCCTCATTTTAAAAGTTAATAAAATTGATGTTAAGGAGCAAGTGCCTCACTCAGAGCTGCCTTGTTAAAAGCAGATATAAGATTATAACTTGGCCAATTTTTTTTTCTTTAAATTGTAAAAGTTTCTTTTGAAAGATTAAAACTAAGGGAAGACAAAATATAAAAGATAGACCCTCCCTGAGTGAAAGTCACATACCACCCTTTTCAGTAGATTCTCTGACCTCAGGAAGTTAAAAAGATCAGCTGGAAAATAGATAAGCAATACAATATGTAAATCTTTTCAGGCCAAGAGATGTATTTTTAAAATATGACTTTAAGTGGTTAGGTTGTTTTGTATTTTCCCGTGGAGTTTAAATTATTAGCAGACGAAAGGTTAACGTTCAGGGAACCACAACAACAAAAATCTGTATGTCTACCGTTTGACGTTTTCTAAAAAGGTAATATGGGGGAAAATCTTTAGTTTTTAAATTGAAATTCCATGTCTATAATTGAGAAGATAGCTCCATTTGTGTGTTATTTATACCCATATACAGCTCTCTTTTTTTTGGTAGAGATGGTGGTGGCATCTTTGTAAAATATAATTTTAAGAGGGCAGAGATCATTTCCTTTTCAGGTAACTAAAGCACATTTCCTAATTAAAACTGAGAAGCAGAACATCTTGTCTTCTCCTAGGACTATGAGAAAATGTTTTATTTTATAAAATCAGCAGCCTAGATTGTCGTGTCTGCTGTTCCTTCCATCTGCCCTTTCAGTTCTAAGCTAAATCCCATCCCTTCTCTCTCTCTGTCTCTCTGTCTCTGTCTCTCTCTCTGTCTCTCTGTCTCTCTCTCTCTCCCTCGACTACAACCCCAAGTGCCTAAAGAACTCACATTTGCTAGGCACCCAAAATATTTCGGATATGAACCACCGTTGGTTTATTTTACAAACCTTACCTTTCTCAGCTTTCCAGCTCTCTTGTCCCAGCTGTATTCCATTTTTTCATTGATTTCAGTGTTTTGACATTTAAAAGAGTGGTAAGCACTCCAAAATGTCTAAGAATGACTTCTCGCGCCAGATACTGTGGGTATGTTACCTTTTACAAAACTATGGCCACTTGGAACGCTGAAAAAGGGAACCTGTTTGGATGGCAGGTGGGAGCACAGGACTTCTGAATTACTGAAGCCTTGAAATTCAATCTCTTGAGTCTCCAGGTACAAGCCAAACATTTAAAAATAGAATTTAAGTGTTTTATTAACAAGTACCACATATTACTGCCAGTTGATGCTGACAAAGCCGTATCGTTACAGTGCATTATATTGTGACTTGGCAACCCTACTATTTTTGACGCTTAGTAACCATCTGAACAATGCCAATACACTGTAGCACTCCGCAGTACACCCCCGGTGGATGACAGTATCTGAAGCTCAGGGGCAATGTAACAGTAGCCTCTAAATACCCTGGACCAAAGAATACTTCATGCAGAATGGCTGCCAGCTGATTATTACCTCCATGATGGAAAGATCAAGTGCAAGTGAAAGAAGCCAAAATTATGCTATGAGAAATTCAGGATGGAGAAAAAGAAGTGTATCCTGAAAGTGAAAACCTAAAAAATAATAGACCCCAGGTAGATAAACAAGGACCTACTGTACAGCACAGGGAACTATACTCAATATTTTGTAACAACCTATATGGGAAAAGAATGTGAAAAAATATATGTAATATATATATTATATATATATGAAATGGAATCACTTTGCTGTACACCTGAAACTAACACAACATTGTAAATCAACTACACTTCAATACAAAAGTAAATTAATAAATAAATAATGGCCCCAGAAATCACATTAGTGATTAGTAAGCTATAGTTTCCACTCCTTGAGATGTCTAGAAATAATATTTAGATTTAACTCCTTGCTAAGGTGGGTGCATCAGGCTAACATTTGTTCCACACATCTCAGTGAGGCAGGGAGAACACTGGGTTTAATTTCTTTTCTATGTTTATTTTAAGTTATGTTGCTCAACACCCGCATTGTTGCCATTTGGGGCCAGATCATTCATCGTTGTTGATGGTGGCGGGGGCGGGGGGGGGCCTGTCCTGTGCATTATAGGATGTTTAGCAACATCCCTGGTGTCAACCCACTGGAGGCCAATAGCATCTCCACTCCCCAGTTGGAACAACCAAAAAAAACCACTCCAGACATTGCCAAATGTCCCTAAGGTGCAAAGTTATTCTCAGTTGAGAACCACTGATTTAAGTCCCCAAACACACCCATCTGTTTAGCCTCTCCTCCTTCTTCGCATCCCCTATCCAACAAAGGCCAAACTTACCAACCTATGCATTGATTTTCTTTCAAAACTATAAATTTACCTCAATGAATAGCTGTGAAAATTAAAGGAAACCATAAGGAGAATAGATGGCCTGCTTTCAGGAGGGCACACAACTGGCGCTCAAAAAAAAATGTTGAGGGTTTCCCTGGTGGCGCAGTGGTTGAGAGTCCGCCTGCCGATGCAGGGGACAAGGGTTCGTGCCCCGGTCTGGGAAGATCCCACATGCCACGGAGCGACTAGGCCCGTGAGCCACGGCCGCTGAGCCTGCGCGTCCGGAGCCTGTGCTCCGCAACGGGAGAGGCCACAACAGTGAGAGGCCCGCGTACTGCAAAAAAAAAAAATAATAAAAATAATGTTGGTTCCCACTATCCCTTTCTGTTAAAAAATTTGTAGCTTCTAAATCAGACACCTGTCTGTTTCAAAGGCAAGCTCACATATTTTGAATATGGCATTACATTCAAAATAACATAACTCAAGATTATGATTTCTTCTATCTTTTCTTTCTGTAGGAGGAATGCAAGTCTTAATTTTTAGGAAGAACACCGGAACTAAGTAAATACTTAGCACTTTAAAGGAAATGCGTTTTACACTTCAATGAATTCTTGCCAGGAGGCATGGTCTTAAAAACCCAGTATCTTCACCATGATACCTAACAATAAGCCCAAGGTACTTCCAGCCTCCCACCCAAGTTTCTATGGTGATACTTGAATTCAAAGGGTTTGAATTCAAACTACCCGGTAATCTAAAGAAAACCCCTTGCCTCATTCTTCAAAGCAGTTTTAAATAATTTGTTGGGGGAGGGAAAAGATTCATACTTCATACTTTTTAATACAAATTTTTTCCCTAAATTAAGACATTAATTTTCAAGGGAGACCTCCACAAATCCTAATGGGCTAAGGATAAGAATTCTGACCAATTTTCTAAGACCAATTTTCTTTTTGACAATCAGGAAATACTAGACATTGTTCGACTAGAGGCCAGAGTTTAAGCTTGCCACGTAGCTGAAAAATCATCAGCAAAATGATTAATCACAGCTGAAACCTGACATATACTCTCCCATGTTCCTTAGGTACAATACATTCCAGCGATTAAAAATACATTCCATTTCCTCTAAGTGCACATTCAATCTGTCAAACTGGATGACAACGCCATCAAGCTGCTGAAATTCTGAAACCCAACCTGCTAAACATCCTGAATAGACCTTTTCCAAAGAAAAGTTACGAGAAATGTATGTATCCTTTTCAGATGTGAAAACGTCTTAAAATTACATAAGAAGGATTTCAAAATAACCCCCTAATAAACTGCTTAACATGAAGAGCATTTCGAATTTCCAGCTACTTATAATTTCCGTATTCATTGTCAATGGTACTCAAATAAAAGTTTTCCTTGTGCTCCTAAGAATGCTGAAGGGTTTCAGATTCCTTTAGCAGACATAGGCATAAACCCTTGCAAACCGTGGGTTGTATCTTTAAAAGGTGTCAAAGGAAAAGCAGATGAAATGCTGTAATCTCCACCCACTGTCACTTAAGACATAGCAACCCACGCGCTCCACACGCCCAGCCAGCATCCTGCATCCACCCTTTCTTTCAAGCCCACTGCATTAGACCATGGAAACTCAGGATGTGTGGCCACAGCGGCCCCTGCTCTGGCTCCAGCTGGCCCACCACGTGGCGTGGCCGTGACCTTAGTCACACTTCCCCCTAACATCCTGTGAGTGGGCTCAAGCTGGAGCCAGACCTTCCCACTGCGCTGCCAGCCCTGCTCCTGGAAATGACAAACCCCCAGTGCCTAAAACATTCCATTCTCCCTACCCCTCCTGAACAACGGGTCTTTGAATATCATTCACCACCTTGGTAATACCTTTAACCATTTAGCTATCGAGGGAGGTATTTACAACTTCACTTCCAATCTTCATAGACGCTTGTTCTCAGATTTTTTTTTTTTTTCTTTTGCGGTACGCGGGCCTCTCACTGTTGTGGCCTCTCCCGTTGCGGAGCACAGGCTCCGGACGCGCAGGCTCAGCGGCCATGGCTCATGGGCCCAGCCGCTCCGCGGCATGTGGGATCCTCCCGGACCGGGGCACGAACCCGCGTCCCCTGCATCGGCAGGCGGACTCTCAACCACTGCGCCACGAGGGAAGCCCTGTTCTCAGATTTTTAACTCAACTATTTGAACTATTAGCACAATAATCACTTCACCAGGAGTTACTAGCCCAGTTAACACTCAGAATCTAAAACAGGGCACTGAAAAATCTGCACGACAAAGCTCTCCTCATTCAAGAAGTATTTCATTTACTAGAGAGGGTGCTTGCTGGATTCAGATGTACAGAAGCACTATCTTCCTGGTCTTTTTCTAGTTGGACTAAAAGGATTTCAGAAAGCTCTGACTTGTATGTATAACTCTCGTGTTTGAAAAAGAACTTCCATTGTAATAAATAGGTCAATGAGAAAAAACACTCCATTTAATTTTAGTTGTAGAGTCGAGAAGGAAGCAAGTTTTGTTTCATCAGATGACAGAAATAATGCTATTGATTGGCAGTATTAATCCTACCTTCCTCCTAAAATGAGCATCTGGGTCCTAAAGATGGTTCTTCAAGCAAAGATGTGAAGACGGTTTTTCAAGCAAAGAGTAACACTAAGGAGACAGTTCGTGTATCCATTGTTTACATTCATACTATTCTACATACTCAAAAACAGACATAGGGCTTCCCTGGGGGTGCAGTGGTTGAGAGTCCGCCTGCCGATGCAGGGGACACGGGTTCGTGCCCCTGTCTGGGAGGATCCCACATGCTGCAGAGCGGCTGGGCCTGTGAGCCATGACCGCTGAGCCTGCACGTCCGGAGCCTGTGCTCCGCAGCAGGAGAGGCCGCAGCAGTGAGAGGCCCACGTACCACAAAAAAAAAAAAAAAAAAAAAAAAAACGGACATAGAGCTTCCAGGTCTGCATAAGATGGAGTGAGCACACTCCACCCTGTCTTTCCCAGTAAACACAAACTATAAAACCTGGAAAGGCAGCCTGGAGCAGCTCTTTGAGGACTGAAAAGTAAACAGTAGCAGGCAAATTAGGAATGACCAGAACTCAGAATACCAGCAAACTGCCCGTGGGTTTTACCATGACTTTTTCCTCCAGTATATGCCCCAAGACTGAACTCAACACATTGCCAGCAGGCATTGGGCACTGACAGAGAGACAGCCAGGACATGTCCTGTAGCTCTGGCCCAGGAAGCAGGACAGAAAACTTGATACTCAGAGAGCAGGGGCCTCCTCTCTGTTCTCTCAAGCCACAGCCCCCAAGTGGCAAGAGCAGCCTGGGGCACCAGGATCCTGCAGGACCAGAACTCTGGAGGGGGATATAGTTATTTATATTTATACCTATATTATTCACCTGTGGCCAAGAAGTTTAACAGAGCAAAATTAGTATCAGAGCTATGGTTCCAAGAGCATGGGGCCAAACCCCACGATTTTTTTTCTCTCTGTTTTTCTCTATTGCTTGGCACTGGGGATGTGGGCACGGTTGTGTAAGTACGCAGCAGAGCAGGATAAGGAAATCCCAAGCTTTCTGGCTAAATGACCAAAAAACAGAAGCCCGGTGGAATTGGAAAGTATCGGAAAACAACAGGTCCTACTGTATAGCACAGGGAACTATATTCAATATCCTGTGATCACCCATAATGGAAAAAAGTATGAAAAAGAATGTATGTGTGTATATATGTGTATATATATATATATATATATATATA
>NW_006784589.1:226793-242481 GCF_000442215.2 Lipotes vexillifer | reverse complement strand
TATATGTGTATATATATATATATATATATATATATATATATATATATAAAACTGAATCACTTTGCTGTGCAGCAGAAATTAACACAACATTGTAAACCAACTATACTTGAATCAAATAAATTGTTTTAAAAAGTATTGGAAAGATCACTGAGAGGGAGGAGCTCGGGAAAAGACCCCATAAATTGTTTCTGAACTCTCAGACTCACCTGCAAGCTTTACATGCATGGATCTCATCCTAAAGAGCCTACTGAAGACTTTGAGAACTGAACTGCCTAAGTCCCAGACGGGTTACAGGGGCACGTACATATCAGACACATCCAAGTAGCACTGCCAAGGCTTGAAAAATTGAACTGACATTGGGACCACACCTCGCAGAAGGTGGGTTAGAACCTAACCAAGTCAGCTGTCTGCTAAAACAAAAATAGCAACGTTCTTCATGGGCTTTCAACAAGATTCAGAGTTTCATAACATAATATTCAAAATGTGCTGGATAAAATCCAAAATTACTCAGCATGGGAAAAGACTATCAACAGGTGCCAATGTCGAGATTACAGAGATGTTTGAACTATCTGACAAAGACTTTAAAGCAGCTATGACAAAAGTGCTCCAGCAACCAATCGTGCAATCTTGAAACCTACAGAGGAATACAAAGTCTGAGCAAAGATGGAAAATGCATAAAGGAGAACCGTTGCAAATTTTAGAACGGAAAAATATAATAACTGAGGGCCTCCCTGGTGGCGCAGTGGTTGGGAGTCCGCCTGCCGGTGCAGGGGATGCGGGTTCGTGCCCCGGTCTGGGAGGATCCCACGTGCCGCGTAGCGGCTAGGCCCGTGAGCCGCGTAGCAGCTGGGCCCGTGAGCCGTGGCCGCTGAGCTTGCGTGTCCGGCAACGGGAGGGGCCACGACAGTGGGAGGCCCACATATCGCAAAAAAAAATATATATATATATATAATAACTGAAATAAAAACTCACTGGATGGGCTCAATGCAGCATGGAGATAAGAGTCAGTGAACTTAAAGATGAAACCATAGAAATTAGCCAGTCTGAACAACGAAGAGAAAACAAACAAAAAC
This sequence comes from Lipotes vexillifer, assembly GCF_000442215.2. Classification (NCBI taxonomy): domain Eukaryota; kingdom Metazoa; phylum Chordata; class Mammalia; order Artiodactyla; family Lipotidae; genus Lipotes; species Lipotes vexillifer. The sequence continues at coordinate 241,408 of NW_006784589.1, read as the reverse complement.
AAAGAGAAAAAAAGTTTTAAAAACAAAACCACAGCACCCCAGGGATGTGGGGGACAAGAACAGAAGGTCTTCCATGTGTGTCATGGGAGTCCCAGAAAGAGGAGAAAAAATGTAGTGCAGGAAGAAAATCTAACAATATAATAGCTGAAAACTTCCTAAATTTCTCAAGAGACATAAATCTATACATTCATAAAGCTACCCTTTAGGAATGAAGGTGAGATACAGATATCTTCAGCTGAAGGAAAACTAAGAACATTCATTGGTGGCTGACTTCCTCTAAGATAACAGCTAAAGAAAGCTCAAAGGGAAATGATACCACAAGGAGCATGAGGGATGAAGAGAGAGCAAGAGAAATGGTAGATATATGGGTAAATATAAAACACTACACTTCTCCGATCTTGAGTTCTTTGTTGAAAGCAAAAATTCTAACATTGCCTATGGGGTTTTCAAAGTATGCCAATGTAATAGATCAGATGAAAGTAACAAAAGAAGGGAGGATAAAGGGACCTATATATGGTGGTAAGATTTCTACAGTCCTCTTAAAGTGGTAAACTGTTGATTCTAAATTGACAGTGAAGTATATACATCTCAATTCCTAGAGCAGGGACTAAAAAATGATACAAAAAGATACACAAGAGATCAAGTAAAATAAAACACTAAGAAATATTCAAATAACTCAAAAGAAGGCAGAATACAGAAAACAGACACCTGAAAAGAGGGAACAAACAGAAAACAATAATGAAATGATAGGCATAAATCCAACATCAATAACTATGTTAAACTCAACCGGTCTAAACATGAATGAAAAGACAAAGACTACGAGAATGAATAAACAATATGAACCATATGCCAACAAAAAATCACTTGAAATATAATACTATCAGGTAGATAGGTTAAAAGTAAAAGGATAGAAAGAGGTATATACCATGAAAACACTTCAAAAGAAAGCTGAAGTGGCTTTATACAGACAAAACAGACTTCAAAACAAAGACAACTGCCAGGGACAAAGAAGGACACTACACAGAAGGGTCCATTTGCCAAGAAAACGTGACAATTCCAAATGCCAAATGCATTTGTACCTAACCACAGACTTTCAAAATACATGAAGCCAAAACTGACAGAACTCAAAGGAGAAATGGGTAAACCTAAAGTTATCGTCGGAAGCTTCAACACTCCTCTCAGTAATATATGGAAACTGTAGACGGAAAATACCACCAACCAACTGAATCTCATATTTGTTAAGACATTCTAACCAACAAAAGCAGAATACACATTCTTTTAAAGCACACGTAAAACATTCATGAGGATAGACCATACCCTGAAGTATAAAACTTTAACAAATTTCAAAGAATTGAAATAATGCAAAATGTGTCATCTGATCATAATGAAATTAAACTAGAAATCAACAGCAAAGAGAGAAGATAAAAATTTCCAAACACTTGGAAATTATACAACACATTGTACTTCTAAATAATGTAATGGGTCAAAGGGGAAAGTCTCAAGAGAAAAAAATTGTTGAATTGAACAAAATGAAAACACAACATATCAAAATGTGTGTGATGCAGCTAATACAGTGCTTATAGGGAAATTTATAACAAATATTTATATTAGAAAAAGGAGAGGTCTCTAATCAATAATCTAAGCTTCCACATGCAGAAACTAGAAAATGAAGAGCAAAATATACCCAAAGCAAGGAAGGAAATAGCAAAGATAAGAGCTGAAATAAATGAAATTGGAAGCAAAACAAGAAAAAGAAAGAAAGAAAGAAAAGAGAAGAAAGAAAATCAATGTAAACAAACACTGGTTATTTGAAAATATCAATACAATTGTTAAGCCTGTAGCAAGACTGACAAAGGAAAAGAAAAGGAGAGAAAAAATACAACTTACTAATATCAGGAGTGAAAGAGGGAACATAACTTACAGTTCCCACTGACATTAAAGGATAATAAGGGAATATATTATGAACAACTCTATGCATATAAATTTGATAATTAAAATTGCTAATATTTTTTATGATCTTTAAAATCTACGTTCTTGAGGTATATTGGTCTGTGGTTTTGTCTTTGTTGTTTTTTCTTTTTACCATCTTTGGCATCAGAGTGATGCTGGCCTTATAAAATAAATTGGGAACCATTCCCTCTCCTGAAAGATATTGTCTAAAATTGGTGTTATGTCTTCCTCAAATGTTTGTTAGAATTTACCAGCAGAACCACCTGGGCCTGGAGATTTCTTATTCAGAAGATTTTTAGCTATGAATTCAGTTTTATTAATGATTATAGAACTACTCAGGTTATTGATTTCATCTCAGATGAGTTTTGGTAGGTTGTAGTTGAGAATCGCTGTAAGTCCTTGTTGAATTCTCAAGTTTGATTCCCCTTGGATTAAAGAAAAGACCATTTGATCCAGGATTTTCCAGATTGTTACAGGGAGGTTTCCAATCTTCTTGGCAGTAAATCAGATAGTGGTAGGGGGAGGGGGGAAGGGGGAGTTTACAGGGGGATCAGAGGAGAGTGTTGATAGGGTAAATTTCAGGCTCCTAGCTTCTGAGACTGACCTGTCACACACCTCTGTAGTTACTACAGTCATCTGAATCCCTATTACCTGGCCAGGGCAGAGGATTTGAAATGTTACAGTGTCTCCACCACCCCCGCTCCCCACCACCAGAGCAACTGCCCTCTGAACCACCTCCTGAGATTCCTCCATCTTACCAGCAGCAAATACACACTCAGGCACAGGTTAAGGGCTGACATGGCTTCTGCCCACACATAACCAGCAGTCTTTTTAATTCATTTATTATTTTGAAGAGAATTGAGCTGCTACAGAAAAAGTGTGGAAAACACTGCCCCCAGATGTCCCAAAGGAGGTGACTCGGGTTCTGGCCTGGGCTCCTGCGGAAGGCCTTGGGCCAGCCCTTCCCAGCCCAAGGCAGGGCACTTCAATAGAGTCATCCTGCGTTTGGAAACAAAGTCGTGGCATCCAACTGACTGGCTGCAATTCTTCCTCCATTTAGTCAGACTCACAAACTGAGACTCATAAAGCTGAAAGCAACCTCATGAATCCCCCTGTCTATGACCTTATTTCACAGATGAAGAAACTGTGGTCCAGTTATGGGTACTAGCTGGCCCAAGGTCGCCTACCTTGTTGAGGCAAAAATGGGACTGGAGCCCACATTCCAAGGGCCCAGCACAGTGTTCTTTACCCTACACATAAAAACAAGTTTTGACTGGACAGCTACTATATATATAGGAGGCAGTGTGACAACAGTTCCTGTCATCGTGGAATTGAACTTCAGTGGGGAATACAGACATTCAACAATTGCCCAGATAACTAAAATGGAAATGCGTAGTAAACCACTAAGGGGCAATGCAAGGAGTGTAAATATCAATATATTGCCTTGGGACTTCCCTGGTGGTCCAGTGGCTAAGACTCCATGCTCCCAATGCAGGGGGCCCAAGTTCAATCCCTGGTCAGGGAACTAGATCCCACATGCCACAACTAAGAGTTCACATGCCACGACTAAAGATCCCACATGCCGCAATGCAGATCCCGCATGCTACAACTAAGACCCGACGGAACCAAATAAATAAATAAATAAATATTTTTCAAAAAAAAAATACATTGCCTTAAAATTTTTTCCCAAAATACAACCCACCACCACCATCAGCACCACAGTCATAGTGATTCCAATGGAAAAGTTTCGCCTTGGAAAATTGGGGAATTATCATATGTGATCTTTCAGTGATGAAGTGAAACTGCATGTTTAAGTCTGCCACCCAGAGGGTGCTTTTGTCCCCCATCTGAAGCACAATCTTAGACAGGTAAATGGAGAAGAATGTCACATTTAGTATACTAAGGAGCTAGACAAAAAGACGGACATTGAAAGGAATAATGATTCTAGCCACGAGTCCTTTCTTGGACCAGGATGAAAGAGCCACTATAAGGTGACTCAAGCCAAGCATCATGACCCAGATGCTGCTGGTGAGGTAGCACCGCAGCCACGAAGGCCCTGAAAGCAGGCTCCAATCACCAGCATGACATACTCCAGAGAGCGGGAGCCCTCTGCTGAGTAAACTGGATAGTTCTGCAAGCAGAGAATGAATGAATGTAGGAATCTGTTTCAACAGCTTGCTAGTGAAGAAAGAGCATGATGAAACATGCACAGATAAAGCTTCTAGCTTTATCTCAGAGTCTGATCAATGTTAACATTTTATATGGGAAACTTCTATGAAAGTTTGACAAGTTACTCTTTTGGGAGATGTTTCCCCCACAACTTGCACTCTCATGATGGGAGCATTTAAAGGGTCTCTGATTTTCCCCTCTACTTTCAAGGAATAAACAAAATCGTGGAATCTGAGACTTGAGGTGACAGTGGCCATCACTGAAGCTTTGCACATAGTAAGTTACCACATGAGAGACTTGAATAAAACAGACTCAAGTCTGTAGCCCGTGAACTGAGAATTCTATTGTATCAGGAGGTCAGGCTCTTTTAACCATAATGATAATGACTGAAATAGGTATGCAATTCTACATGAAATATAGAGCCTTCTGGAAGAAAAAACAAGGTCAAGTCACCTACGAGGTGGCTGAGAAAACTACTAAAAGAGATGTTTCCAGAGTCTTCTAAACTACACTGTGAAGTGAGGTAAACGGAACACATAGTTTCGGACAGAAAAGCAGGAGTAACTGTCAGAGACTGTCACCAGAATGGATAGGATTCAGGCCACAGTTGTAGCAAACAGGTGTCTGACCACCCACCTGGGCTCTCTGCTCATCATTTCAAAACTCTAAAGGTGCTTATTTTGGTTAAAGGTATAGAATTTAAGATTTTTAAAAAATGTCTAATGTACTCAGCTTAAAATTCAGATTCATACCTGCCAACTGTGCTTGGGTACAAATAATTAATCATCATCACAATAAGCTGAAAAAGTGTAAAGCGGCAAGTAACACAAAGGCTTAATGGAATCTCCCTTCTTGAAAGTTAATAGAATGGTTTAGTTCACATTTCCCTCAGACCCTCAGGAGCTGGCAAAGTAACCTCAGAAGTACCCTGTTAGTTCAGTAATTCTGTGAGTCAACAGAAAAATGACAATGACTAATCTTGGGCTCTGTGTCTCAAAGCCTTGATAGAAGAAAGGACAAGATGAAATATGCACAAAACTTCTCATTTTATCTCAGGACTTGACAAAAATAACACTTATTTTTATACATGTTCACTGCTGTATCCAGAGCACCTAGTACAGAGTCTGGCATATAGTGGGACCTCAAAAAGTGTTTTTTGGAATAAATAGACAATCTCATTCTTAGACAAAAATTCTGCCAAACTACAAATATATGCCCTGCAAAGTCACTATTTTGTTATTCACAGTGATATACAAGGAAGGGAAGAAATAGCAAACGGAACATCCATTTTGTTATTTTTTTCTTGGTATGGCTTGGTGAAATCAGACAAGTAAAGATAATGCATACTTTTTATTGTTTACTAGGTATGTGATTTGGGGCAAATGATTTGAATGCCTCTCTTAAGTATCTATGGCCTCATATCTAAAATAAGGCCAATAATCTCTTCCTCACAGTGTCACTGTAAAGATTAAATGTTGGTCATACTATCTCAGAGCCTGGCACACAACAGCAGTTCTAACAAATGAAGACCCATGAGACAGTATGAGAAAGCCTCTCATGTTCTGCTTTGACCTCAAACACAGAGCCCAAGTAGAGGTGTGTATCATCCATGTCACTTTCTGAGTTTCTTCCCAAAGAAACGAGTCCATCACTCATTACAGCAAGAATTCTCTACCCTAACTGCAGAGTGGAACCCCAGGGAAGCTTTCCCATCAGGTGACCTGCTTGCTGTAACTCTCCAGTAGTGGATGAGAGGATAGAGCTGCCTGGTAGGGTCCTCTACATAGCCCTGAACCCCCAGGCCCTGTGCCCTTGAGGAGGGAGCCTAGGTACTTGGGAACAGAGGGGCCCCAGAAAGGATGCCATCAGTAGACAGGGAGCATGATGCTTGAGAGGCAGGTGACAGGCAGGCACAGCATAGGGAGCACCAGGGAAGGATGGCTGGCCCCAATTAGGAGCATACAACCTCTTCCTCAGAGAAGCAACCTTCATTTAACCAGTAAGTGAAAGGACGTTTCAAAATAACTTCTACAAGCTGTGATTTGACAGAAATTTCGAGTGAATGTATACCTAAGCTTTCCAAAAAACAGCTCTGAAATTGGCTGGTAAATTTGGCCTAAACCGTAACACATGGATTGATCTAAATGCTGCTGAAAGCTTCCATTTTAAAAGCAACATATGTATTTTTGCAATATAGGTTTAACATTTTTTTAAAAAATTCGTAAGTGATGTAATCAGAAGGTCAATACTCACCAAGCTGAGCAAAAGTATTTCTCTTCAAGAGGGCGCCAATCAAGCAGAAGCCGTTCCCATCTTTACCTCCTAGATAAGCCATATGCTATTTTAGTTCTTTATATAACTTCAAGGATGTTGCAACCTTTTGGCACTCAGTTTCTCCACCTGTTTAAAAAAAAAAAGCAGGGAGGGATGGATCTAGCTAACTCTAAAACACTATGCTTCTCTTCTGAAAACAGCAATTATTGGTACTTCCCTCTAGGCTGGGAAATTTTATTACTAAATATGCTTATCTTTTAAGATGTGGTTCCTTCCAGAAGAGGGACCAGAGTTTAAAAAATAACACGATGAGTTAACACAGGCTTAAAGGAAAACTTTCTAGACACCTTGTTCATCCTAAAACAGGACAGACCACATCATCTCCTTTTTCTTTTAATCAAGTTTCCATAACCCCCATCTCCCAGATGCCAGAAACCTCTCTCATATTAGCCAAGGCCTGTCTTAAGATAGAATAAATCTACTTATAGGCTGGGAACTCTCTTGCTAAGTATGTGGTTGTTATAATCACAAAAGATGAGCACAGTATTGAGTCAATAGCTTACTGGCGACCCAGTGCTGCATACTAATCTCAACACCCTTGCTTAGCCCATAGCTAGGAGTGCAAGATGCTGACCAAAAAAAAAAAAAATCCAAGGCTTAAAAGAGTGCTCTCATTTAGTATTGATGATGGAAGAATCACATCTATTATTGTGATATATGCAAATTATAATCAAGTTAACATACCAGCAAAGGCCTCATTTTGTAACATTCTCGATAATAGAGGACAAGTCATAAAAACAAGTATAGCCAAGAACAGCCTGTTTTAAAAAGCATGGGATATTTAGAGTACATGAAGAAAAATGGATTTTTCATAAGGTCCAAAGCAGAGAAAACCTTAGTATTCATTAAACACTGCACAAAATCTTTCATAGGTCTTAAATCTGATAATAATGCATACTCTAAGAACCCAATGTAGCTACAGAATATTCAACATTTGTCAAGCACTGAGAACTGTACAGACTGCAAAAGGAGAGAGTGCTCAATCACAGAACATAAGGATTCAAAAGCACATAACAATGACCAAGCTAGGGAACAGTTTAACCGATTCATTCATTACAATGGCCCTGTTCTATAATCACTTGAAGTGTGTTTGGTTTGTAATCATACAAGTCCATTTCTTAAAAGTGGAGAACTATTATTGTAGCCAAAGGTCAACAAGCACCTGTGTTCAGAGTCCGTAAACGAAAATCCGTTAGGAAGAAGTACATTCATACTAATGTAGTGTCTGCAAAGTGAAACTTCAACTCTTGATTATTTCTAAGGGGAACATGAAGCCCTCTTTTCTCACTCCAACTCGTTTCTTTGGACCTTAACACCATGCACAAAATGTCTAACTTCTACCATTTTGAAAGGGTTCTCCTAAAAAGCACAAAGAAATTTTTAATTACAAAAGAATTAAAGAAGAAGAACCAATAAGATTTTTTCCACTTACTATAAGAAATATATAAAGGAAGACAAAATGTTATTAAAAATGCTTGATAATAAACTCACGTTGTCAAAATAAAATGTGGAGGTTCATGAAAAATAATCACAACCTTGCTAAATATTAACATAAAGATTATCTCAATGTAGAAATTATTTCTTAAGGGTCCAGTCTCGAATTAACATAAAGAAATAAAATTTTCTACAAGTAGATAGCTGAACAGGTAAATTCTTTATTTCTCTCATATTTTTCACAGTATGTTCACATAGCTCTTAAGTTTAATTCAAAGACATAATATGATCTAGTCTATTATATAAATGGATTCATTTGGAAAGCCTCCTTTTGTTCATAGGCGGGAAACATGCTTGCTTCCTGTGTTCCAGGAGACCATACTTAATATAATTAGTCATTTTTCTAAGATTTACTTTGCATGCTTCTCATGTGATTAAGACACTGGCAGGGCCAGCCCCCGTGTGGGGTAGCAACTGAGCAGGGGCAAAATGCTCACTTGCTAGAATGTTCACAAGCCTATACTGGTAAGTCCTTGGCCTTCAGTGTTTATGACCCTGAGGCTTTGGTTAGGTTTCAAGTATTTTACCAGAAAGGAATAATATAGCTCACAGCCACAAATATATTAATAATTATGACATGCTAATTTATTTCTATCAGCAAAGAGGTCACCAGGTGACAGGAATTCTTTTTTAACATCTTTATTGGAGTATAATTGCTTTACAATGGTGTGTTAGTTTCTGCTTTACAACAAAGTGAATCAGCTTTACATATACATATATCCCCATATCTCCTCCCACCCTCCTTAGCCCAACCCTCTAGGTGGTCACAAAGCACCTAGCTGGTCTCCCTGTGCTATGCGGCTGCTTCCCACTAGCTATCTGTTTTACATTTGGTAGTGTATACATGCCACTCTCTCACTTCATCCCAGCTTACCCTTCCCCCTCCCCGTGTCCTCAAGTCCATTCTCTATGTCTGCGTCTTTATTCCTGTCCTGCCCCTAGGTTCTTCAGAACCATTTTTTTTGATTCCATATATATGTGTTAGTATACGGTATTTGTTTTTCTCTTTCTGACTTACTTCACTCTGCATGACAGACTCTAGGTCCATCCACCTCACTACAAATAATTTCATTTCTTTTTATGGCGGAGGAATATTCCATTGTATCTATGTGCCACATCTTCTTTATCCATTCATCTGTTGATTGACACCTAGGTTGCTTCCATGTCCTGGCTATTGTAAATAGAGCTGCCATGAACATTGTGGTACATGACTCTTTTTGAATTATGGTTTTCTCAGAGTATATGCCCAGTAGTGGGATTGCTGGGTCGTATGGTAGTTCTATTTGTAGTTTTTTTAAGAAACCTCCATCCTGTTCTCCATAGTGGCTGTATCCATTTACATTCCCACCAAAAGTGCAAGAGTTCCCTTTTCTCCACACCCTCTCCAGCATTTATTGTTTGTAGAATTTTTGATGATGGCCATTCTGACTGGTGTGAGGTGATACCTCACTGTAGTTTTGATTTGCATTTCTCTAATGATTAGTGATGTTGAGCATCCTTTCATGTGTTTGTTGGCAATCTGTATATCTTCTTTGGAGAAATATCTAGTTAGGTCTTCTGCCCATTTTTGGATTGGGTTCTTTGCTTTTTGGATATTGAGCTGCATGAGCTGCTTGTAAATTTTGGAGATTAATCCTTTGCCAGTTGCTCCATTTGCAAATATTTTCTCCCATTCTGAGGGTTGTCTTTTAGTCTTGTTTATGGCTTCCTTTGCTGTGCAAAAGTTCTTTAGTTTCATTAGGTCTCATTTGTCTATTTTTGTTTTTATTTCCATTTCTCTAGGAGGTGGGTCAAAAAGGATCTTGCTGTGCTTTATGTCATATTGTTCTACCTATGTTTTTATCTAAGAGTTTGATAGTTTCTGGCCTTACATTTAGGTCTTTAATCCATTTTGAGCTTTTTTTATATGGTGTTAGGGAGTGTTCTAATTTCATTCTTTTACATGTAGCTGTCCAGTTTTCCCAGCATCACTTATTGAAGAGGCTGCCTTTTCTCCACTGTATATTCTTGCCTCCTTTATCAAAAATTAGGTGACCATATGTGTGTGTGTTTACCTCTGGGCTTTCTGTCCTGTTCCATTGATCTATATCTCTGTTTTTGTGCCAGTACCATACTGTCTTGATTACTGTAGCTTTGTAGTATTGTCTGAAGTCAGGTAGCCTGATTCCTCCAGCTCTGTTTTTCTTTCTCAAGATTGCTTAGGCTGTTCGGGGTCTTTTGTGTTTCCATACAAATTGTGACATTTTTTGTTCTAGTTCTGTGAAAAGTGCCAGTGGTAGTTTGATAGGGATTGCATTGAATCTGTAGATTGCTTTGGGTAGTATAGTCATTTTCACAGTGTTGATTCTTCCAATCCAAGAACATGGCATATCTCTCCATCTGTTTGTATTGATTCTTGATTCTGTGTTGATTCTTCCAATCCAGGAACATGGCATATCTCTCCATCTGTTTGTATCATCTTTAATTTCTTTCATCCATGTGTTATAGTTTTCTGCATACAGGTCTTTTGTTTCCTTAGGTAGGTTTATTCCTAGGTATTTTATTCTTTTTGTTGCAATAGTAAATGGGAGTGTCTCCTTAATTTCTTTCAGATTTTTCATCATTAGTGTATAGGAATGCAAGAGATTTCTGTGCATTAGTTTTGTATCCTACTACTTTACCAAATTCATTGATTAGCTCTAGCAGTATTCTGGTAGCATCTTTAGGATTCTCTATGTATAGTATCATGTCATCTGCAAACTGTGACAGCTTTACTTCTTTTCCGATTTGGATTAATTTTATTTCTTTTTCTTCTCTGATTGCTGTGGCTAAAACTTTGAAAACTATGTTCAATAATAGTGGTGAGAGTGGACAACCTTGTCTTGTTCCTGATCTCAGAGGAAATGGTTTCAGTGTTTCACCATTGAGAACAATGCTAGCTGTGGGATTGGTATATATGGCCTTTATTATGTTGAGGTAAGTTCCCTCTATGCCTATATTCTGGAGGGTTTTTATCATAAATGGGTGTTGAATTTTGCCGAAGGCTTTTTCTGCATCTACTGAGACGATCATATGGTTTTTCTCCTTCAATTTATGAATATGGTTAATCACATTGATTGATTTGCAAGAGGAAATTTAAACGGACTCTCCTCCCCCTCTGCCCTTCCCCAGTGGCCCACCTGGGTTGCCTGAGGTCTAGGAAATGAAAGGCGAAAAAGGCGGAGGGTTCCTAATAGTTGAGAAACCTGAAAGACTGATTTATCTACTTCCCTAGGTTGCCTTAAAGGCCAGCAATTCTGATTTGCATTTGTTTTAACCCTCAAATAACGTTACCAAAGTACACAGGTAAAGATAGAAATTAAGATGTACAAAGAAAAAAAAAATGTAGAACGCCCAGTTACACAATTCATGGAAAAGCAACACATTTGCATCTGTCAGTCAAGAGACGCATTATGGGAAAGCAGACATTCTGGCTTCCCAAAGCCCCACAGCCTCTGCAGCTTGGCTACTTTAGGGGTGGACCACTTCTCAAAGGACCTTTCAGCATTTTGGAACCATAGCACATCCCTCCTTCCCTCATGACCACGTCAACCCAATGATGAATTTTCCAAGTAAGGTGATTCTGTTGGCCAAAGGAGGCCCTGGCCGCATCATTTCTCTTTGTTTGGAAGGCAGTTTCATTTCATGTAGCATCACCAAATTGGGAGTTGATCTGGGAAAGGTGAATGTGAAATAGCAGTAAAGGAAAATGTTATGGCCTCTATGGAAATTCCAGGCCTTTCTGCTGCTTTCAGGTCCACCACAGCTCTCGTCAGTCATTATATTCAAGGGGATGCTCACACATTGCCAAAGGCAATATTCTGGGTAATGAAGCCATAAACCAATAAAATGAGCCTCAGACTGTGTCTCCTCAATTTGTTATTCTCATCTTTCATATACAGCATCTTCTAAATTTAATCATGATTCTTCAAACCATTATATTACTTTGGGGCAAAAAAAACCCTGATTTTGTTTTAGGATCAAAAATCACTTGTATTCTTAAAAATAACTTGTAATAGAATATTTGTTTCAATATACAAAGCACCAAAAAGTTAGTTTAGAACTCTTGAAATAGATAGCTCAAACTACTACTTAAAAAAAGAAAGATAAGGGCTTCCCTCGCGGTGCAGTGGTTGAGAGTCCGCCCGCTGATGCAGGCAACACAGGTTCATGCACCGGTCCGGGAAGATCCCACATGCCGCGGAGCAGCTGGGCCCGTAAGCCATGGCCACTGAGCCTGCGCGTCCGGAGCCTGTGCTCCGCAACGGGAGAGGCCACAACAGTGAGAGGCCCACGTACCGGAAAAAAAAAAAAAAGAAGAAGATAGATATATATGATGTTTAAATGTGACAAATATTTTGAGAGCATCTGAAAGTATTTAAGATATCAACTTTTAAAGAATAAAACATGATTTATTAGACAGTGTAATTTCAGAAGATTTGTCTTTCATTTTACAACTTCAGTTAGTGTCATAATAAAATTGTTGGGAAAATGAGATTTACTTTTCAATTGCTGCGTAATCTGTCGTCCTTTTTTCTACCTGCCAGTGTGGATGAGACTGCTGTTCCAATCAAGGCAAAATATGGAACTCCCCAATGGCTCAATTTCCTTTTAAATAAAATGAGAAATTTGTCAAATATTAGTTCCTGCCTCTCGCTACTTTTCAGAACAAGTAAAACTTATAAAGCACTTTGCAAATAAAAAAAAAAAAGCTGTTTTAAAAGATTCTGGGGAGGAACTCTGCTCAATATTCTGTAACAACCTAATTCGGAAAAGAATTTGAAAAAGAACAGATGCATGCAGATGTACAACTGAATCACTTTGTTGTACACCTGAAACTAACACAACAATGTTAATCAACTATACTCCAATATAAACCAAAAAGTTAAAAAAAAAGATTTTGGAGGATAATGAAATGTATAAGCAGTATAAATATTTCTAGATGAAAATTCTTATTTTATAACTACCTTTTAATTGTTTATCTCCCATATAATCAAACGCATTTTACAACAGCCACAATCCCTAGAGAAATATTTTTCATAAATCCTCTTTGAACTGAGGAACCATCTCACATTAGAGACTGTAAAGGAGACATGATGACTAAAAGCACTGTGCGATCCTGGATGGGATCCTGGAACAGAAGAAGGACATAAATGGAAAAAATGGGTGAAATGTGAAGAAAAGCCTGGAGTTTAGTTTAGAAGTTTTGTACCAATGTTCATTTCCCAGTCTTTTTTTTATAATTAAAACAAAATTTTTTTTTATTTTTGGCTGCATTGGGTCTTCATTGCTGAGCATGGGCTTTCTCTAGTTGCGGTGAGCAGGGGCTATCTTCGTTGTGGTGCACGGGCTTCTCATTGTGGTGGCTTCTCTTGTTGTGGAGCATGGGCTCTAGGCACGTGGGCTTCAGTAGTTGTGGCAGGCGGGCTTCAGTAGTTGTGGTGCACGGGCTTAGTTACTCCGCGGCATGTGGGATCTTCCCGGACCAGGGCTCAAACCCGTGTCCCCTGCATTGGCAGGCAGGTTCTTAACCACTGTGCCACCAGGGAAGCCCTCATTTCCCAGTCTTGATAACTGTTCATGGAAGATTGAGGAAGCTGGGTGATGGGGATATGGGACCTCTCTGTACTGTTTTTGCCACTCTTCTGCAAATGTAAAATTAGTTCAAAAGAAAAAAGTTTTAAAAAACACTCTTTGAGACAGAAAAACCATTGTTACATGTTTTATTAAGAATCTAAGCAACAAGGATTTACTATATAACAAAGGAAGAATATTCAAGATCTTGTAATAATCTATAATGGAAAGTAACCTGAGTATATCTGAATCACTTTGCTGTATACCTAAAACTAATGCAACATTGTAAATCAACTATACTTCAATTGTTTAAAAAGTTATATAATTGGAAACAAAAGAAGAACCTAAATCTTCTAAAATAGTGTTTAGGGCAATACATGTGATTTGCTTCCACTAGTGAAATGATTCCACTAGATGGCACCCTATTTTCTTCAGTGATCAGAGCCATCTCTCTTCACATAGCTACCATCCATCACTGATATAAATGTTTCCTGAGCTTATTTTATAGTTGTAACGGGCATCATCTCTTTGTATAACAGATTCTATGATTTGACTCCCTGCATAAAACAATGTTTGCTTTCTTTTCTTGAAATGTCTTCTTTCAGGATATAAGCTTAGTTATCGTTCCAGAATTTTAAGGTAAGGTTTATGAATTCGCAGTCATTCAACACATTTCTCAAGCCCTTACTTTGGGCCACATCATCTCAACAGTCTGAGGCAACCCATCCTCTTTAGTGGTGACCAACATTAAAGATTTCACATCCTCCTGCACACTTGAAAAGTGCATCAGATCCAGAGAGCAACTTTGAAGGAGTGAACAAATGCATTCCACTTTGTTTTCATGACTCTGATGCTGCTTCAACACCTCATTGATCTTTACTGCTCAAAGGAAAGGATAGCTGTTCTAGATTCCTTTTTTTTTTTTTGTCAAAGCTAAAAATCTAAGCTTCTTTTCAAGTTAAAACCAAACAGCTAAGAGTCTACCGGCTCCAGTATGGTTTGGCTTCTGCTCTCCAATTTTATTTATTTGCAGCATTTCCTGGTCCAATCAATAGCCTCCTTATAAAACATTCCTG
>NW_006784589.1:218292-226765 GCF_000442215.2 Lipotes vexillifer | reverse complement strand
ATTCCTGCTATCTATGTTCCTCAGTTTTCCAATGCTCTCTGCTTAGAACCTCTAAAAAACCCAAGACACCATGTTCCATTCCCTTCTGAAGTTTCATTTTAGGAAAGCTATTTCAAACATCACTAATGTGAATTTTTTAAAAAGGATTAAACCCATGGGGGTGGGGTGCTTATATGTCAAAATGAAAAAAGAGTCATGCTGTTTACTAACCTATTTCCAAAGTTCTAAACTTAGATGAGATTGGAAAACATTCAATCTCTGAATTTTATAGAATAAGCATTTATAGTACTTCAGAATGAACTGGAAACAGTGATTCTACCTGAGAGAGACAATATTTATAACACCTGGCCAAAACCAGAAGACATAAAAAACAGAAGACACCCTCAATTTGGATTAAGCGTCATGCAAAGGCCTGAGACAATTCTTAAATCAAATGTCCATTTAAATCCCTCTATCTCCATCCATTTCTCATTCTTGTATACAAACAAAACCTAAAAGGATAGACTGCAGTAACCAAATTGTATCTTAAAAACTATTCCCTTTTAAATGCAATTTGCTCCAATTGTGAATGCAAAATTTTAGATGAAATTTCCTCTAAATATAACACAAAGCTCTACAGTATAGCTTTTCTGGTGCTCTAAACCTAACTGAAATGTACCACCAGTTTTGAAGGAATGGTATCATGTGAGTCTGCTCTCAGCACCTCTAAGCCTGAAAAATGGATCTGTTAAATTTAAGGCAAAATTACTTAAATCATCTCCAATTTTAAATGCAGTGATATATCTTTTCATGTTGAAGAAATTAAACTGAGGGGACTTCATAATACATGCTCTAATGAATATTTCAATTCATTATTTCTAAACCATTAGATTTCTTTAGAAAAAGCGAAACTGCTTGTCAACTTGACTATGGATTCCCCTTTATTTAACTAAATATTCCATTTAAATAATTGTTCAAAGACCTTCAGATAATATCTTTACCAAGGAAACCTGAGGCTCTTTCCTATTCATGCCATTCAAATTCATGCACTTTGAGATAATTTTCTTACTTATTTATCTTACTAAACAGGGGGAATTATTTATTTATCGAAAGCCTTACCCAAAAGAATAGAACTTGAGATTACCTTCCATATATATGGAATATATTTATATTTCATATAAATTTTATATATAAAATATAAAATTTAAGAGTGACCCAAGTCCCTGGAAATCCCAGATAACGAGAGAAAAAACAATGGGAAAATAAGTTCATTTAAAGATTTTACCTAAAAACTGAATACCCCAGCATGCCCTAGGTGTAGCTGAGTCTGATATCCTTTTCAAGAAAATATTAATCCCCAAGACACAGCTAGATAAATCCATCTTTAATGTATGATTCACGATCTTCTTATTTCTTTGGCCAAATAATAAGTGCCTGCTATACACTAGCTACTGCGTTAGGTGGGAGCTGGTATTACAATAACCAATGTCGACTGATGCTATGATAAGAAATTCCCTATCTGGCCTAGAGTCAAATACTGTTGGGAAAAGGAGTTTCAAGGAAAATAAATTAACATTTAAAAATATTTTCAACAAGAATGAAAACAAAACATTTTCTGATTAACACTCAAATAATTGGAAATTCCACAACAGACTATCCTGTCTTTGCACATTCTGGTCAGTTGTATTTTTGCCCTAACTATAGCCTATAGTCTTTCATTTTAAAAAAGAGCATCTATGTTTATGAAAAGGATGGTTTGTCAGTTCTTATACTTTTATCCCATGATTAGAAACAAAAATTAAGAAAATAAATTCAAACAAACCTTTTGTGCTTCCAGTTTGCAGACAACACCACCAACCTTTTTGTTCTTGCTTACTACTGGACACCTATGCATTTCTTCAATGCAAAACCACAAGCAAGCTCATCTGCCAAGAACCCCCCCAGAAAGCAAGTGGAAAAGGAGCCATATTTGAAAGACTCCATCTAACTTCCCTAAGAGGACTCTTTTACAGAAAGGAAAAATAGAACTTTGTAGAGGTGAACTGAACTACTTCCAAATTTCCCAGAGGGAATCCTTACTTGTGACCAATTCAGCTGCCTTTTGTATTACAGCAATCTCTAAATAGTTCTCCTTCTACTTATATTCCTTCTAAATTCACTACTGTTACTCATTATGAGTTCACTGGTATTAGTCAGCACAAGTCAGTTAGTCACTATATTTTTTAAACCACCAACTCCCTCTGCCCTTTCTGGTTTTCCTATCCCTTCGGTATTTTGCAACATTTAAAAGATGAATAACTATACACAAGAAATGCTGCTGGGCATTTTTTGCTCGTTTTTGGTTTAAACAGTGACCATATCTTCATTAATAAAAGGAGTGCATAGTCACATTTCTTCTCGTGAAAAGGTGACCCGTGTGTTTAAACCTTAGGATTAAAATTTTATTTTGCATATATTGCTTAATCATCATTTCTCATAAACTTATTTAGAAGAAGTTCACACAAATTCTTTCTTTATTCAAACAATAAATCGGTGAATGGATACTATTCTTTCAACAAAAAGACCCTAGTCTAGTATGATTTCTGTTAATCACAGGTGGGGAATGGAAAATAATCCAAGAAACTAAGGGGCTGTATTGGCCTTTTATTTTATTATTTTTTTTAAGGTTACTGGTTTTTTGTTGTTTTTTTTACGTCTTTATTGAATTTGCTACAATATTGCTTCTGTTTTATGTTTTGGTTTTTTGGCCACGAGGCACATGGGATCTTAGCTCCGCGATCAGGGATCAAACCGCACCCCCTGCATTGGAAGGTGAAGTCTTAACCACTGGACTGCCAGGGAAGTCCCTGGCCTTTTTAAATTAACTGTCAAAGATGAATGGATAAAGAAGATGTGGTACACACACACACACACACACACACACACACACACACACACTGGAATATTACTCAGCCTTCAAAAAGAATGAAATAATGCCATTTGCAGAGATTATCATACTAAGCAAAGTCAGAAAGAGAAAGACAAATACTATGTGATATCACGTATATATGGAATCTAGAATACAGAAACCAACATACCTATGAAACAAAATAGACTCATAGACATAGAGAACAGACTTGTGGTTACCAAGAGGTGGGGGGGTAGGGGAGGGAAGGAATGGGATTTTGGGGTTAGCAGAGGCAAATTATTATATATAGGATGGGTAAACAAGGTCATACTGTATAACAAAGGGAACTATATTCAATATTCTGTGACAAACCATAATGGAAAAGCATATGAAAAAGAATATATATATATATATGTGTAACTGAGTCACGTTGCTGTACAAAAGAAATTAACTATATAGTTGTAAGTCAACTATACTTCAATAAAATTAAAAATAAATAAAATAAAATTATCTGTCAATTAAGGCCTGACATAATCACCCCCAACTTATCTTTTCAACCTTATGTGTCAAGACTTCCTCAAATCTGCCATCAATTCATACTGCATTGAGGGAAAAAGCACCTCTGCTTTGAGCAATTGCGAGACCTTGAAAGCCCTCTCCCCTTCCTCTCTCCATCCACACCCAACCACCTCAAAGCAGATGCTCCCCCCAAGAAACCTTCCCCAAACACGGTGGCTGCCAGCCACTGCCTGCTCTTTGAACTCGTGCTACACTTACTATCCTGATCCTTCCTGACCTATCACATACCTCCATCCTCTCTTCCCAAGTCAACAGTATGCTCGTTCTAGAGAATCTGTCCTTTCAGTTCTCTTTAACCCACAGCACCTGGCATTTGGACATACACACTAAATATTTACAAAACCAAATATTCTCTATTTCCCCCTTTTCAGAAACACGACATCACAAAGACCCAGAACAAATTCTTGTCCTACCTGAGTTTGGGCTTTCTTTTCCATCATTCACGCAGCTTGGCACAGCAGTGGTATAAAGACAATTAAAAGCAACAATGCAAGTAAGGATTCCCCAGTGAATCAGTAATACATAGAAATCAACACCTGCATTTCCCCATTTTCCTAATGTGCATGACAAATGTGCCCTTCATAATATTCAACTAACCTGCCACTTCATAGGGACCTTTAATTCCACATGGACACACAAAAAAATCTTCACCAATCAACTGCTTTACGTTTTTCTCTCTCCTGTGTATGTGGGGAAGGGAAGGGAGAGGAAGAGAACCAAGAGAAGGGCCAGGGTGTGTACTAAAGGAACAAACTTAGTGTTATAGTGAACATAATCTTTCCAACACACTCGTCATATGCTATCATTCCCAACTACTTTCAAAACTGTGCTTCTTAAATAATTTATGGCAATTCTGTGACTAGCCAGAAGACTGATTTTGTAAAAAAGAAAAAAAGTTTGCTTTTGTAAAATCTGACAAAATGATGGAAAATACAGCACTTTATACTTAAGAAGTGTATGTAATTTTTATCTCAAATTTACATTGTATGTAAATTTTATCTCAAAAGAAAAATACTGACTTATAATGCAGGAGCATTTACGTGTGTCTCTTTAAATGCATCAGAAAATGAGATGGGTTAACAAAGGACTAGGTGGGTTAGCTATCTGATAAAGCAAGTATGAGATACTAGTCATCTAGGTGGTAAGCATATTATGTGTTCACTGTAAAATCCTTTCAATTTTGCTGCAGACCTGGAGATTTTCATAAAAAACGTTGGGGGACAAAATCAACAATGTAAACTTATTTTTTGAAGCCAGACACATACAAAAAATGACTTGCTAAAGATCTTTTAAAAATATTTCTTCTCGCCTCCAAATTGGCATCCACAAAGCAGAAAGCCCTCGACTTCCATCTGCCTTGTAAAGCACAGCCCTCCCGGCAGGGGCCAGATTTGTCAGGGCCCTCACCTGACTCAGGCCTGAGAATCAGCTGACTACCCCATCACTGAAGTGCCAGAGGGCTCAGGGTCTCCGGGGAGCCAGAGTCCAAGCACACCAGCGTTTCTCCAGACACCTTAGGTTTCTCCGTAAGCCACTAGGCATTTCCATAAGCTTTTCTTCTCCCCTCACCCACCCGGCAGCACCCTGCCTGGCTTTCCTAGGAGAAGTCAAAGGAGACGGAGAGATAGGCAAGGCACCCCCGCAGTTCTGAGCCCAGGCAGGACTGGGACATTTTCGATGATACAGAGTGAAGACCACCCACTCTGTGTGTAGGTTCCAGCCACCTGCAAGGAAAAGAAAAAGAGGGGCTCTCCCACCTGTGGTTCCTCACCCTCACCCAAGAATAATAAAAGAGCCAGGGAGGAAAAAAGACAGGAAACTACTGACACTGCAGCAGCTGTGAGGACAGGGACCGCAGCCACTACCCAAACCAGGCCTCCCTGTCTGCCTCATCATGTTGCTCCCAGGAAGAACCAAAGACAAGAAAAAGTGAAAGCAACACTCTATGATTCAGTCTCCCAAACCCTGTGTTCTTTTATTTTATTTTATTTTTTATTGGAGTATAATTGCCTTACACTGTTGTGCTAGTTTCTGCTGTACAATGAAGTGAATCAGCTATAGGTATACCTATATTTCAAGTCAAACTTTGTCCTCTGCTTCTCTGGCAACATTTAGACTAAATCCAGACCACGGAGTATATTGTTTGTGTGATTTTGCTTGAGCCAGAGCTGCTTCAACTCTGAGTGTGGGGCTGGAATCCCCAAAGAAGCTCATCTGTGAGAAAGGCCCACACAGTCCAATGAGAAAACCCATTACTAACCCTAATGATCTCATAGGTCATCCATCCTTTCACAGCTCCAAGAGTTCCCTTCCCGCCCTGCCCCTTTTCCCTTATCTCTTCCCTCTAGACATT
This sequence comes from Lipotes vexillifer, assembly GCF_000442215.2. Taxonomy (NCBI): domain Eukaryota; kingdom Metazoa; phylum Chordata; class Mammalia; order Artiodactyla; family Lipotidae; genus Lipotes; species Lipotes vexillifer. The sequence continues at coordinate 220,967 of NW_006784589.1, read as the reverse complement.
TGAGTGAAACACAGACAACTTGAGGAGAAAAATGCCACCATTTATCATGCTCTCCAGCAAGCGCTTGAGTACATGCCTTAGTCAGTGCAGGCGGGACCACAGGACTCCCAGCTCCAGCAGGGACAGTCTGAGGGGCTGTAATTCTAAGAGGGCTATGGTTGCAGTGCAGTGGGGTAGTGGGAACCTAAACCACTTACACTAGAATTCCAGTTGAGGAAATTCCAAGTTTTGCAAGTATGAAAATGAAAGTCTCATATTAAATATTACAAACAAAAATTCTATTTCTTACCATATGTGACTCGATTTGATTTTTCTGTGTCCTCTGTGGTTGGGTTGCTTTAACTCCCAAGCAAAGCTTTCATAAGAACACTTTACAAAAAAGACACACTACTTCCACAGATATATGGACAAAGAAAATGTGGTATATATACACTATGGACTATTATTTAGCCTTTAAAAAGAAGAAATCCCCATCATATGCTGCAACATGGATGAACCTTGAGGGCATTAGGCTAGGTGAGATGAGCCAGTCACAAGAAGACAATACTACATGATTCCATTTATACAAGGCATCATCTATGCAGTCAAACTCTTAGAAAGTAAAATGGTGGCTGCTAGGGGCTAGGAAGGGGGTGCCGGGGAGAGGGGAGATGTTGTTTAATGGGTACAGACTTTCAGTTTTGCAAGATGAAAAGGTTCTAGAGATCTGTTGCACAACAATGTGCATATAGTTGACACGGCTGTACACTGTATATTTAAAAATGGTTAAAGTGGATTAGAATGCATAATGTTCAAGTGCAAATAAAGAGGCAATAAGAAAAAGTCAAATTTTTCTTAGGGCAATTGATTCTTTCTTAATTTAATTCCAAAAATTCCTACAGCTATTTTTATTTCTTATTAGCCTCGATTTAAAAACAATTATCTCTCCCCAAATTTATCTTTGTAAATAAAACCTGTAATCCCTGACTTTAATCAAAAAAAATGGTTAAAGTGGTAAATTTTCTGTTAGGTGTTTTTACCACAATATTTTAAAACTACACACTGCCTCCACCCTACGTTTTGGATATACTCTAAATCTCCAATTCAACATTCTGATATTAAAAACCAAAACAAATATTTGAATGATCTTTTTCTGATTGAAGATGAAAACCCTCAAATTAAATGGCTTTGAAGATTCGAGAAGAATAAAAAGCACTTGCAGCCACTGCTTGCGACAAAAGTTTGTCGTTTTTAAGCATGCATGACATTTTCAGAGCAGGAAGGATCCTGACGTTCTTCTCGAGTGGTATGTGTGGTATGCTGAATTGGCTTCTAAATCAAATGAGGCTGCTGATATGTAGCCTTTTAGCAAAAGAAGGATATATCACAAGACAGTCTTCAAGACCAAACACTGTGGCTCTTATAACAAAGACAGCAAAATGAATAATGCATGCATAGACGGAGTGTACAAGCATCATGAGCAAACCATGACCGCATGAAGGGTTCCCACAATGGCTCTCCCTCTAGCAAACCTGTCTTATTACTCTGAACATTGACCCATCATCCATTCCTCTGAAATATAAAAATTACTCTAAGGAGACACATTGCTAAGAAGAACAAGAGCTCTTAAGTTGACTGAACAAAAAGGCAGGGCAAACACTTAATTCACCCAGTCTTCCTTTCAGAAAAGGCTAAACTCAAAGGTAACTACACATTTTCTAAAGCTCATGATTTCAACTTTCCGTGGTAAGAATGATTACATAAGGGAATGGATTAGAATGTCCAAGATTATTTCCCCTGTAATAGGAATGTAATGAAAAAACAGGTACTATATAACTGAATTTCCCAATAGCTTGTGATGCCTTGGCTTTTGGGATCTGTGATTCAGAAGAACAGTCTCCTTTGATTTCACCAGAGGCCTTATTCAGGTATGTGAAATCGGGAACAAGATAGGAAATATATTTGCATAGTTTTGATGTGATCTGCATGCTCGGCCACAAATTGCAATCTATTAAGAAGGAAAAGCTAGTTTCCAAAACCCATTTAGGCACTCCAAGTTCTTCTTTTTTTATTTATTTATCTTTTTTTGGCCATGGCACACAGCAATGTGGGATCTTAGCTCCCCAGCCAGGGATCGAACCCACACTCCTTGCAGTGGAAGCATGAAGTCTTAATCACTGGACTGCCAGGGAAGTCCCGCCATGTTTTTCTTACTTCTGCCCCATCCCACCAACATGGAGCACTGCCCCAGAGGTAAAGGAGATCAAAAACCAGAGAGAAGCAAACTTGTGAGGCTTAATCCTGGGTGAGCCCTCAGTGGGGATACTGGTCTAGGAAAGGCTGAAGGAAGTACATACCCAAGCACATTCTGGTGGGGGTCTGAGGAATAAAGGAGAGAGGAGACCAAACAGTGTAAAAGGTCATGGTTTAAGCACTGATGCTCATGTTTTAATAGGAAGTATCAAAGCTCTTGGAGAAACCAGGAAGAAATAAGAGCTAATAAGAGCACTGGGAACTTCTGGAGGCCAGAGATGACTTCTCTTAGTGGCCAAACCTCTCCCTTCCCATCTCATGGGCAGCACCAGGCTCCCAACACCAGCCCTGATACACCAGCAGCACAACCAACATATATGAATTGCTTCTCTCAGGTACTGCACAGAGTCCCGCCCCCTATAAGCCACCCCCCCCCCCCCCCC